>NW_007730862.1:147824-172678 GCF_000696425.1 Galeopterus variegatus | reverse complement strand
CAAACATTTTAAATATTACCAGTTGAGGAAAAAGAGAGGAAGGATGGATATTACTTTGGCAATTAACTGTCTATCCTGTGAGAAATGTCATTTCTACTTCAAGTTCATTGGCCAAACCAAGTCACATGGCTTCAGTCAACCACAGAGGCCTGGAAGGTGAGATGTTGCCATGTTATAGAAGAGGAGAGAAGTGGAAATATTTGGTGAATAGAACGTATGGCTATAACATTCCCTGGCATCTTTTCCCATCTTTTAAACACTTCACCATACACATACACATTACAAGATGGAAGACATTCTGCCATTTTTTCCTCATATTTATGAGGCGCTTCTTCAAAGAAACAACTAGAAACAAATAAGCTACTTGGTTGCTGTTATTTTCTTACCAACCCTAGAGGCTTTGCTAATTAATATTATGAATTTAGCACTGTATAAAATAAGTGATGCTCAAGATATGTGCATTAACTAAATGCTTCCTCCACCATTACATAAAAAAATGCATAAAAATTTACTACATATTTTATTATTTTTATTAATTTTCTATTTCTGTGTAAACAAATTATCAGAAACATAGAAACTTAAGGAAAAATAAGTTTGCTCACAGTTCTTCAGGTCAAAAGTCTGGCATGGCTCAGTTTATTCTCTAGTTAGGGTCTCATAAGGCAAAAATCAGCTGACATTCAGGCTAGGGTCTTCTCCTAGAGGTTCTAGGAAAGAATTCACTCCTAACCTAATGCAGATTTTTGACCAAATTCAATGCCCTGAAATCGTAGGAATGAGGTCCTTGTTTCTTGCTGGCTGTCAGCTAGAGGCCTGTCTCAGCCCCTGAGGGCCACAACGTTCCTTTTCACATGGACTTTCCTTCTTCAAGGAAGCAATGCCACATTTAATCCCCCTCATGCTTCCAACCCTTCTGACTTCCTCTTCTGCTTTTTTCTCTGCTTTCCTCCTCTGCCACCAGCTGGAGAAAGTGTTCTGCTTTTGATTGACACATGTAATTAAATTAGGCCAACCAAAATAATGTTTCTATAGTTACCAATCAAATCCAGCTTCCTACCCCACAAACAAACAAAAGACTCAAAAGTCTAAAGCTGGGAAGCCATCTTTATTCAAGATGGTAACCTGAAGAAGATGATAGACTAACTCATCTCAAAGCTCAGTTTTACTGAGGTTTTTTTAAAGAGGAGATTGAAGGAATGGAATGTGGGAAGTGAAAAGTAAGCTAGAAGGGGATGTGAGCTATGGGGGATCTGTGCAAGAAGATAGGTGCAAAGTCTCGCCAAGACCACACCTGGTTTCTGTTCTCATTCTTGACATTATCTTAGGGTCCTGAATGATTTTTGATTTGCTTCAGGATGGAAGTAGCATAGTTTTATGGATGTCTTCCTTCGTTTCTCAGGGTCTGGATAGTGCGTGTCTCATGGTAAATTTGCAGCTCCAGGCTGACTGGAAAACAACTTTATATTTATGTAAACAATGTCATCTTGCCCCATAACCAAGGTTCAAAGTATCAAATAAACATGGGAAAAGAGGAAACACAGAGAAATCCATACAAAGAAAAAAAATGTTTTTATTTTTTAATTTTTCAAAATTTTTCTAAAGCCCATGTGGTTTTAGGTCCCAAAATGGCTTTAGTCTTGATCACTCCAATGGTATCTTAAGGTCAATTGTGCCATATTACATAACATAATCATACAAATGTCATCTTATAATATCTACAGGTTCCCCCATACTCAAAGTGGAAGGCATTATGCAAGGGTGAAGGCTGTTGTGAGTCATTCTTGAAATTCTGTTCATCATACTTTTTTTTTCTTTGAGTTGGCATTCTATGCTTGCTCTTTGTTTCTAAGTCCCAATGCTAATCCTGAGAATTCTTGGTCAACAATATATACTTAATGGAATCTTATCACTATGATTTTATTATTATTATTATTATTATTATTATGAATATTTGTGATATACAAAGCTGACTGTCACCCCTCATGCCCATGATGTGAGGGCCAGATTCATACTAGCAGCATACCCATTACCACAAATTTCATTTGTACTCTGTGTTCCCCACCCAATTAACCCCAACCTCTCTACCCCACCCTTTTCCCCCCACTCCACTTTGTAGGACAAGGAATGTTCCCTCCCTCTGTAAGTCCAATGTACTACTATGGTCTTTCTGTTGGGTACTATAATTGTTCAGTAGAACAATTTAATCAGCCCTCCTTGCTTTAGGTCTGGCTGGGGGTGGTGCAGTGCATTCTTTGTAAGCAAATTGTGTGTGGGGGGTGGAATTAGTGCACATGTGTGGCACCACAGCCTGGCTGGTGTTTACTGCCTTGGGCATCTGCCACGTGGCCGTGCTCTCAGACCTATGGCTCCGAGGACCTTTTGGCCAGTTACCTAGCTCCTAGACCTGCACATGGAGGGTTTGTGACCCAGTCTGGACAATAGGCCTGAGGGGATCTGTGAGCTCCAGACTCAGCCCTAGCTCAACAATTGGCATCACTGGCAGGATTACAGGCAGGTAAAAGAGCATGATAATTGGCCCAGTTGGCAGGATTACAGGCAGGTAAAAGAGCCTGACAATTGGTGTAGTCATAGCAGGATTCTGAGCAGGTAAAGGAGCCAAAAGCCCTTGGAAGGAGGAAATGTGGCTACTTTTGAGTATGCTCTTCCCTATGGACACCTTCCTGTTGACTGGGATCTTGTTGCTGCACACTGTACTGCGAGGCAGCATAGACCAGGCACTACAACAGAAAACACCTTGAGAAGGGGAGGAAATGTGGCTATCCTTGAGCATGTGGTGCCCAGTGGCCACTTTTCTGCTGACCAGAGCCTGGCTACTGCTCACTATGCTGCAAACTGATCAAGATTTGAAGAAGAAAGCAGAGTTGTTGGAAGCAAGGATGATTGTCCTGGAAGATGATGTGCAGCAACTGGCCATTCCTGCTTCTCACACCAGGAAAGATAACAAATCCAGTGCTGATCGAGATTTGCAGCAGAAAGCAGAGTTGTTGGAAGCATGGAAAAATGTCCTGGAGGAAGACGTGCAGTGACTGGCCACTCCTGCCTCTCACACCAGGGAAGATGATGAACCCAGTGATGATTTGGGGGAGACCATGCATCTCTGGGCACAGCATGTTGTGCATCAGATAATGAAGCACAAGCATCCTATGGGACTGGATGGACAACCAGTGGGCAATCCACAGGCAACCCAATTTATCACCTATATCCTGTATACCCAGGTTGAATTAGTTGACTTGGGGAGACAGTTTTGGCAGAAACAGGAGGAGCCCCTGGTTGCTTGGCTGTTACTATTATGGGACCTGAAGGTGGATAGTGTGATATGCTCTGGTGAGGAGATGGAGAAATTGGCCTCCATTAACATATACCCCTCCCTGAGGCAGCAGCTGCAGAATAGCCACAGATATGCATGAGGGCCAGATAATCACTCCTTGATAGAATGGGTGAGCGCAGCTGACCGAACCATATAGGAAAATGCTGGAGAACTGCTCAAGATTGTGAGCAAATGGCAAAAGTATGCTAAGTTGGACCAAATCATTCGAGAGTTGAGGATACGGCAGTCCATGTTTAGTGTGAACACTCCTGGCCTAGACGATGAATGTTTTACAGGCAGCATGAGAGACACAGTGCTGCAAAAGGCCCCATCAACATCCTTTGGGTCACTGATGGCCATACTGGCCCCATACATTGGTAGTCCTATACATGAGGTAATGACCGTGATAGTTGGCTTGGGTGAAATAGAAGATAGCAGGCAAGCAAAAGGGGTCCAGGAGGTGGCTAAGACAAAACCCCCAAGAAATGCTTGGGATTTTATCCTGAGTGGACCAAGCAAGACTAGCCGTAAGCTGATGTGGCTTGACTTGCTTACAGCAGGGGCTGATAAAAAGAAAATTGACCAGCAGCCAAATGCAGTCCTGTTTGCTTTGTGGCAGCAATTGCACCATAAACAGCATTTTACCAAACATTCGGAAACAGGTAGCAAGTTATGCTCAGTGGATTTAAAAGATTTTTTGGTTGCACCCAAGGAGGCAGATGAACTGTTCCATTTTGACTAGGGAGCAGGCCAAGGTACTTGTCTTTTGGGGGCAGGTGAGGACCAGAGGCCTCATGTTGAATTGGCAATATATTGCTCAAGGACAAATGTGCAGAGTGTTTTGGCATTGGTGGATAGAGGTACAGAATGTAGCCTGGTATATGGCAATTCATCTAAGTTTCCAGGAGCCATAGCTCATATAGATGGCTATGGAGGACATACTACTGAGGTCAAAGCTGTGTCATTGCCATTGGGCATAGGAAGATTACCCCCTCATGTATATACTGTGCATATATCTCCCATAGCTGAGTACATCTTGGGTCTTGTGTAGTTAACGTAAAGCAGTATAGCCTACCAGGAGGAGATGCAGAGATAGGTGCCACTATATTGGAATTAGAGAAAGTTGGCATTATTCACTTGGCTAATACCCAATTTATTGCTCCAGTATGGCCAGTGAAAAGCCTGATGGTACCTGGAGAATGACTGTAGATTATTGAGAACTAAACAAAGTAGTGCCTCCTGTGCATGCAGCTGTGCCTTCAGTTCACGACTTGATGGATGAGCTGATGACTCAGCCAGGGACTTATCATTGTATATTGGACCTTGCAAATGCTTTCTCTCTATTCCAATCTCAGCTGATAGCCCAGATCAGTTTGCCTTCACCTGGGAAAGAAGACAGTGGACATTTCAAGTATTGCCCCAAGGTTATCTGCATAACCCAACCATCTGTCGTGTTGTGGTGGCTGGAGACCTAGCCAAGTGGACTAGGCCCAGCATGGTTACAATGGTGCACTACATTGATGACATGTTACTAACCTCTGATTCTCTTGCAGATTTAAACCAGGCAGCTCCAATGCTGCTAAGTCATTTGGAACAATGTGGGTGGGCTGTGAACACAGCCTAAGTGCAAGGACCTGGGCTGTCAGTCAAATTCCTAGGAGTGGTCTGGTCAGGTAAGACAAGAGTCATCCCAGAAACTATTATAGATAAGATACAGGAATACCCTTGACCCACAACTGTAGCTCAGCTACAGACATATTTGGGACTTTGGGGTTTTAGAGAGTTTTGTACCCCATATGGCCCAAATGGCACACCCACTGTATGCATTGACAAAGAAAGGAGCCTTCTGGGATTGGACTGAGGAAGTAGAACAAGCTTATTGGGCTTCAAAAAGGGCAATACAACAAGTACAAGCTTTACAAGTGACTGACCCCACTAAGCCTTTCAAGTTAGATGTATGTATAACCCAGGAGGGGTGAGGATGGGGTTTGTGGCAGAGACAAGACTGATTCCACACACCTCTAGGATTCTGGTCTCAGCTCTTGAAGGGCACTGAAGTGCGTTACACCCTAATAGAAAAGCAGTTAGTAGCTGTGCATTCTGCCTTGATAGCCACTGACGCTATCACAGGAACTGCCAAAGTCCTAGTAAGGACAACATACCCTTTAATAGGTTGGCTGCGCACATGGGCCACCAACTTTAAAATGGGTGTAGCTCAGACTCCCGCTTTGTCCAAATGGGGAGCATATATAGAACAAAGGAGCACTGTGTCAATGAGTCCTCTGTCCAAAGAGTTATAAACTGTGTTAGGCCCAGTAGAGGTCATGGAGGAAACTTTGACACGACCATTACCCATGGAGGTGGAGTCTACACCTTTCCGTGAGGGACAGGGACCTATCACAGAACAAGCTTGCTATACAAATGGCTCTAGCATGGGAACTTCAGCATCGTGGGCAGCTGTTGCTGTCCAGCCCATAACATATACCATGTGGTTAGAAAATGGAATACAGTAAAGCAGTCAATGGGCTGAATTCAGAGCAGTATGGATGGTGATAAAAAAATGAGCCTGGGCCATTAGCCATCTGTACTGACAGCTGGGCTGTGTATAAAAGTTTAACCCTTTGGATTTCTACTTGGAAGTATCAATGGCGGATAGTAGGACACTGCCCCCTGTTGGGACAAGCCATGTGGCAAAAGTTATGGGAATTGGGACATGAGAAAGAACTCTTTTCCATGTCACAGGACACTTCCCCTTAGCCAGTCCAGGAAATGATGAAGCTGATGCCTTTGCTAAGGTAAGATGGTTGGAGAGAGCCCCAGCTACTGATGTGGCCCAGTGGTTCCATCAATGAATGCAGCATGCTGGCATCAAAACCATGTGGGTGGTGGCTCAAAGATGGGCCCNCATCAATGAATGCAGCATGCTGGCATCAAAACCATGTGGGTGGTGGCTCAAAGATGGGCCCTGCCTATAAAATGGGAAGATGTAGTGAAGGCCTGTCATGCTTGTCCAGTGTGTGCTCAAGAGAGTCCACACCCCTGACAGTGCCCCATATGAATGGGCAAATAAGTTGAGAAAGGGTGCCCCACAGGGAAGTGGACTTCCCAAAGGAAGTAGACTTTGTCGGGCCACTGCCAAGGTCAGAGAATTTAAGATACATCTTCACAGCTGTTGTTACAGCTACTGGTCTTCTGTTTGTATGGCCTTGTAAGGCCCCAGACCAGGTAAACACTGTGNAGGCAGCAGGAATGATTGAACAGTACAATGGTCTTTTAAAAAAAGGGACTAAGGCTATCTATCCAACCCCCATCCCTGAAGGGGTAGACACAGCAATTATGGCTGACAGTTAGAATTCTAAATGAGAGACTCCGCAAGGGCAGACCCTCTCTAGTGGAAGCTCTGTTGCATAGGGCTGCAGCATCTATACAGCCACAAATCACTACTGGAGATAAGCTTTTGAAGCCAGGATATGGCAGGAATGGAAATATTCTCCTACCGGCCTCAACCTGTTTGCAACAGGGACAGATATTATGATGGGAATGACCTTGAAATATGGGAATGACCCATATACACTGGGTAGGTCTAATAGGGCCTTGGGGAAAAGGATTAGAGGAAGACTTGCAAGTTTCACCTTGGATGACAAGTACCTGGCCTCCTCAGGTAAAGGTGACATGGCNACCCCATATGGCCCAAATGGCACACCCACTGTATGCATTGACAAAGAAAGGAGCCTTCTGGGATTGGACTGAGGAAGTAGAACAAGCTTATTGGGCTTCAAAAAGGGCAATACAACAAGTACAAGCTTTACAAGTGACTGACCCCACTAAGCCTTTCAAGTTAGATGTATGTATAACCCAGGAGGGGTGAGGATGGGGTTTGTGGCAGAGACAAGACTGATTCCACACACCTCTAGGATTCTGGTCTCAGCTCTTGAAGGGCACTGAAGTGCGTTACACCCTAATAGAAAAGCAGTTAGTAGCTGTGCATTCTGCCTTGATAGCCACTGACGCTATCACAGGAACTGCCAAAGTCCTAGTAAGGACAACATACCCTTTAATAGGTTGGCTGCGCACATGGGCCACCAACTTTAAAATGGGTGTAGCTCAGACTCCCGCTTTGTCCAAATGGGGAGCATATATAGAACAAAGGAGCACTGTGTCAATGAGTCCTCTGTCCAAACAGTTATAAACTGTGTTAGGCCCAGTAGAGGTCATGGAGGAAACTTTGACACGACCATTACCCATGGAGGTGGAGTCTACACCTTTCCGTGAGGGACAGGGACCTATCACAAAACAAGCTTGCTATACAAATGGCTCTAGCATGGGAACTTCAGCATCGTGGACAGCTGTTGCTGTCCAGCCCATAACATATACCATGTGGTTAGAAAATGGAATACAGTAAAGCAGTCAATGGGCTGAATTCAGAGCAGTATGGATGGTGATAAAAAAATGAGCCTGGGCCATTAGCCATCTGTACTGACAGCTGGGCTGTATACAAAAGTTTAACCCTTTGGATTTCTACTTGGAAGTATCAATGGCGGATAGTAGGACACTGCCCCCTGTTGGGACAAGCCATGTGGCAAAAGTTATGGGAATTGGGACATGAGAAAGAACTCTTTTCCATGTCACAGGGCACTTCCCCTTAGCCAGTCCAGGAAATGATGAGGCTGATGCCTTTGCTAAGGTAAGATGGTTGGAGAGAGCCCCAGCTACTGATGTGGCCCAGTGGTTACATTGATGAATGCAGCATGCTGGCAGTAAAACCATGTGGATGGCGGCTCAAAGATGGGCCTTGCCCATAAAATGGGAAGATGTAGTGAACGCCTGTTGTGCTTGTCCAGTATGTGCTCAAGAGAGTGCACATCCCCAGCAGATGCCCCATACAGATGAGCAAATAACTCGAGGAAGGGTGCCCCTGGCTCAGTGGCAAGTGGACTTTGTCGGACCACTGCCAAGGAGAATTTCGGATTACATCTTCACTGTTACTGATACGGCTACTGGTCTTCTGTTTGTATGGCCTCGTAAGGCCACAGACCAGGTAAACCCAGTGAAGGCACTGAATAGCCTTACAGCCATGTATGGCCGGCCTGTAGTCATAGAGAGTGACAATGGAACCCACTTTACTGGACATGGGGTTCAGAGGTGGGCCTCCCAGTTGTCCATTCAGTGGAAGTTACATGTGCCATATCATCCTCAGGCAGCAGGAATGATTGAACAGTACAATGGCCTTTTAAATAAGGGACTAAGTCTATCTATCCAACCCCTATCCCTGAAGAGGTGGACACAGCGATTACGGCTGACAGTCAGGATTCTAAATGAGAGACCCCACAAAGGCGGGCCCTCTCCAGTGGAAGCTCTGTTGCATAGGGCTGCAGCACCTGTACAGCTGCAAATCACTACTAAAGATAAGCTTTTGAAGCCAGGATATGGCAAGAATGGAAATATTCTCTTACCGGCCCCAACCTGTTTGCAACAGGGACAGACAGTACAATGGGAATGACCTTGGAGAATAAAAGCCCCCCATATATGCTGAGTAGGTTTAATATGGCCTTGGGGAAAAGGATTAGAGGAAGACTTGCAAGTTTCACCTTGGATGACAAGTACCTGGCCTCCTCAGGTAAAGGTGACATGGCATGGAACAGATAAGCGCTCTATTCCAAAGGGCACATTTGTAGGCCAATTATGAGTTCCGCTATACTGTTATGTGTAGAACCTACAGATCCAACAGCGTTAGCAGATAAAGTATGGTATCATAAGCCAGGTAAGATACCTATTCCTGCAACCATCCTTTCTCAGGATGGCAAACTGGCATGTATCTTATCAGAGGGGTGAGAACTTCCCCTATTGGTATCAATAACTTTTCTGTCTTTTTGCCCATAGTTTTCTGGCTGCAGGCACTGCACCAGAGTAACGTGATTGGTTCGTTGGCCTACTGAATGTGTGTTGAACTTCCCATCAGTATTACCACAGGATTCCCATGGAGAATCACACCAATGGTGACTACTAACCATACGTAGGTGGCTAATAGTTAAAAGGACAGAACTACAAGCCTTAAGGCATATTGAATGGAAAATAGGTTATGTAAATGTAAGGGTCATTGATCCTCACTAAAGGGAACATCGTGGAAGATTCCAAATGCATAGATTGTACAGCAAGGGAACCCAAAGGGGTGGATTGTTGGGAAAATAGGATAATTTAATCAGGCCCCCTTGACTTAGGTCTGGTTGGGGGTGGTGCGGTGCATTCTTTGTAAGCAAGTTTGGTGTGTGTGTGTGTGTGTGTGTGTGTGTGTGTGTGTGTGTGTGTAGTTAGTGTGCATGTGGACACCACGACCTCACTGGCGTTGGCTGCCTTGGGCATCCACTGTGCAGCCATGCTCTTGGACCTACAGCTCCAAGGACCTTTTGGCCGGTTACCTAGCTCCTAGACCTGTGTGTGGAGGGTTTGTGGCCCAGTCTGGACAGCAGGCTTGAGGGGTCTGTGAACTCTAGACCCAGCCCTAGTTCTACACTTTCCTTCTTTCTTTCTTTGTTAGCCCCCAAATATGAGTGAGTACATTTGGTATTTATCCCTATGTGCTTGCTTATTTCCCTCAACATAAGTTTCTCCAGGCTCATCCATGTTATTGCAAATGGTAGTATTTCATTCTTTTTTATGGCAGAATACTGTTCCATAGTGTATATATACCACATTTTCTTTATCCAATCACCCATAGATGGACATTTAGGTTGGTCCATGTCTTGGCTATTGTAAACAGAGATGCAATGAACATGGCAGTGCAGGCGTCCCTTCAACATGATGATTTCAATTCCTCTGGGTATACCCAGAAGTGAGATTGCTGGATCATATGGAAGATCCATCTGTAGTTGTTTGAGAAACCTCCATACTGTTTTCCATCGTGGCTGTACTAATTTACAGTCCCTCCAACAGTGATGGAATATTCCCTTCTCTCCACACTCTTGCCAGCGTTTATTATTCACCATGTTTTTTTTTTTTTATTACAGCCAGTGTAACTGGAGTGAGGTGGTATCTCAATGTAGTTTTAATTTGCATTTCCCTCATGTCTAGTGATGTTGAGGATTTTTTCATGTACCTGTGGGCCATTTGTATGTCTTCCTTTGAAAAATGTCTATTCAGCTCCTTTGCCCATTTTTTAATTGGGTTGTTTATTTTTTTTACTGTGTAACTGCTTGAGTTCCTTGTATATTATGGATATTAATCACTTGTTGGATGCATAGTTAGCAAAAATTTTCCCCCGCTCTGTAGGATGTTTCACTCTGTTGATCGTTTCCTTTGTTGTACAGAAGATTTTTAATTTGATATCATCCCAGTTGTTTATTTTTTCTTTTACTGCTTGTGCTTTTGGGCTCATGTTCAGAAAGTCTGTGCCCAGACATAGTTGCTGAAGTGTTTCACCTATATTTTCCCATGGTAATTTTGTAGTTTCAGGTCTTATACTTATGTATTTAATTCTTTTTGAGTTGATTTTAGTGTATGGTAAGATATGCATATCTCATTTCATTCTTCTGCACATGAATATCCAGTTTTCACATCACCAGCTGTTGAAGAGGCTGTTTTTTCTCCAGTGTAGATTTTTGTTGCCTTTGTCCAACATCAGATGGCTGTAAGCCTGAGGGGAGATTTCTGGGTTCTCAATTCTACTCCACTGGTCTGAATGTCTATTTTTATACCAGAACCATGCTGTTTTGGTTGCAAGAGCCTTGTAGTATAATTTGAAATTAGGTAGTGTTATGCCTTTGGCTCTATGTATTTTGCTCAGGATTGCTGTGGCTAGTCAGGGTCTTTTGTTGTTCCATATGAAAGAAAAGATTGTTTTTTTTTTCCATTTCTGTGAAGAATGCCATTGGTATTTTGATGGGGATTGTATTGAATCTGTAGATTGATTTGGGTAGTATAGACATTTTCAAAATGCCAATTCTTCCAATCCAAGAGCATGGAATATCTTTCCATCTTTCTGTGTCTTCCTTAATTTCTTTGAGAAGTCATTTGTAGTTCACATTGTAGAGGTCTTTCACCTCCTTGGTTAAATTGATCCCTAGGTATTTTATTTTTTTCATGACAATTGTAAATGGGTTTACTTTCTTTTTTTCTCTTTCTGTTAGTCATTATTTGAGTATATAAATGCAACTGATTTGTGGCATTTATTTTGTATCCTGCAATGTTACTGAAGTTATTAATCAGCTCCAGGCATTTTTTGATAGAGTCTTTAGGATTTTCTATATATAGTATTGTTGGGTCTGCCACCGGCTGACCCGAACAGCCCTTGTCTTGCTATCAGTCTCTCCCTTGGTGTCCTTTCTGGTGGGTGGGCGGATTGCCCAGATTCCTCTTTCCCCAGTCCCCATTGAGAGGAGACAGAGGAAGAGAGCCATGAAGAGAGCTGAGCACAGCTGCTGGTCCCAACCAGTCCGTTAAAGAAAACTCAGACGCTGCAGGGGTTCTGTCGAGCAGTTCCGTTTATTATCACACAAGCACTTGCTTTTAACAGCAAATGGGGAAGGGAGGTTTTTACCTCCTCCAATCAGCTTAAAGTTTACAAGAGCATGCATCCTGTCTCAATACCTAGCTATTGCAATCATGCAGTGTTCACGAGCACGGAAGCGTGTATTTGGCCAATAAGGGCTAAGGAAAGGTTCCCGTGGATACTCCCACTCTACTTCCTCCCAGCGCCATCTTAGGCTGCCACTTTAATATGCCCTGTGGGCCCATAATGGTGCCACTTGTAATGTCACTTAAGGTGGTGTTAGTTTTTAATGCCCAACATAGTATCATGTCATCTGCAAATAGAGACAGTTAGACTTCATCTTTTCCAATCTGGATTCCCTTTATTTCTTTTTCTTGTCTGATTGCTCTGTCTAGTACCTCCAGTACTATGTTAAATAGAACTGGTGAGAGTGGGCATCCTTGTCTTGTTCCTTTTCTTAAGGGAAAGACCCTCAGTTTGTACCCATTCAGAATTATACTGTCGGTGGGCTTATCATAAATGGTTTTATTGTGTTGAGATATTTTCCTTCTATACCTAATTTGTTGAGTCTTTATCTTCATGGAAATAGAAAAAGTTATCTTAAAATTTGTATTGAACCACAGAAGACCCTGTTTACCTAAATCAATCTTGAACAACAACAAAAAAACGTTGGAGGCATTACACTACCTTACTTCAAAATATGCTATAAAAAAGATACAGTAACCAAAACATGTTACTAGCATAAAAGCAGACAAACCAATGGGACACAATAGAGAGGCCAGAAATAAACCCCCATACTCACAGCCAATGGATTTTTGACAAAGGTGCCAAAAATATCCTGTGGGAAAAGGACAGGCTCTTCAATAAATGGTGCTGAATATCCATATGAATTATCCATATGGAGAAGGTTAAAACTAGATCCCTATCTCTCACTGTACACAAAAATCTACTCAAAGTGGATCTAAACTGAAGATCTAAAACTATGAAACTGCTAGAAAAAAACATGTAGGGAAACACTACACAAATTGGGAGTGGGAAGAGTTATTATGCACAAAAGTGTAAAGGCATAAGCAAGTAAAACAAAAATGTACAAATGGGACTAAATCAAACTAAAAAGCTTCTGCACAGCAAAGGACAGAATCAACAAAGTGAAGAAGCAACCCACAGAATGATAGAGAGGGAGTGTTTGCAAACTACACATCAGACAAGGGGCTAATATCCAGAATACATAAGGAACTCAACTCAACAGCAAATACCAAATAACCCAATTAATAAATGGAAAATGATCAGAGCAGACACTTCTCTTTTTTTTTTTTTTTCCTTTTTGTCTTTTTTTACTGACCAGTAACGGGATCGCAACCCTCGGTGTCGTGCCTGTACCGGGGACCAGCAACGGGATCGCAACCCTCGGTGCTGCGCCCGCACCGTGCTCAGACAGTGAGTGGGAACCGGTCTCCACATGGGATCCGAACCCTCGGCGGGAGCGCCGCCACGCTCCCAAGTGGCGCACTCTCCAGTGCGCCACCGGGCCGGCCCAGAGCGGACACTTCTAAGGAGAAGACGTACAAATGACCAACAAACACATAAAAAAATGGTGAACACTAATCATCAGCAGCAGCAGCAACAAATTAAAACCACAATGAAATATCATCTTACTCCAGTTAGAATGCTTATTATCTACAAGATAGAAAATAACAAATGCTGAAAAGAAAGGAAGAAAGGGAAAGGAACAGAGGGAAAGGAAGGAAGAAAGGAAAGAGTGATGGAAGGAGAGGAAGAAAGAGAGAAAACAAAAGAGAAAGAAAAAAGTGAAAAAAAAGAAAAGGTAAAGGAAGAAAAAATGAAACAACTCAAAAAGCCAGAATGTATGAATGGCAAAATTACTCTATATTTTGTATTACTCTAAAGTTTCTTTATAAGGAATATTTTTAAAGATAATAAAAAGCTAGATATAATTGCAACTTTGATCATAGAAAAGTATTTTTATTCCTAAGATATAAAAACTTTATAAAAATAGAGGATACGAAGACCAACAACAATATGGAGGAAAATAGCAAGTAATAGGAGCACAGTATTCAAAGAAAAAGAAATGCAATGAATAAAACTAATACTTAATGTGGTTATAAACACCATGGGAGGAAATAGGTAGAAGAACAGGAATTTTCTCTCATCTTTCAATATATTTATTTGACATTGAAACTGAATAAAGGTTTACACAATTACAAAATAAAATAAAATCAACACTTAAACATTAATTTCTAAAAGCCAAAAGCAAACTTAAACAAATGTACTTTTAACTGGGTATTGAGGTGCTGGCTTAACCACACAGAAGGGAATTGTTCGAAGATATTTTAAAGCAAAGTAACTTGACTGCACATACCAGTGGGATGTAACCTAAGAAAAAAATGAACTGTGAGAAAGTCTTAAATAGTTTTTGATAATCATAAATTAGTAATAATATTTATAGTACTATTCTGAATATATTACATGTTCAGTCTATACATGAATATACATTTCTGAATCATACATATGAGTATATATGCATAATCATATACACATGTATAGAAAAGAGAAAAAGCAACTAAATAATTATATTAATATCATTAAGAAACAAGAGTTTTACTATAAGGAAAAAATATATAAATAGCAAATTACGTTAAAAAACTCAATACTAAATTTGTATTGACATATAAGTATGAACTTATAATGTATTTTCCTTAAAAATAAAGTAAAAGACATGCATAAAAATTAGATATGATATACATAGTAAATATGTATATACATACATGCACATGTATGTGTGTTTCATCTATCCATCCCTCATGCACACACACACACACAGATCTAGAATCAATAATAACTCAGTAGCAATGATTATCCCAAATGCCTAGATTGTTGTTTCTAATGACCATTTCTCATTTAAAGGAACCAGTATTTCTTAGATATATGGCAGATTTGCAATCTAGAATAAGATGTATACAAATGAGACCAAATCATATTATCAATCAGAAATAAAGGAATCTCTGAAAGACTATTGAATACACCTGAAAACACACAGAAGTTAACATAAAAAGGCTTCCATTCACCAAAGATGAAACAGTGCAACAAAGGAAAATAACCATGCATTTGCTCTTTTCTCTATGTGAAGTGTATATAGGATGAGAAAAAAGTGATGAGAGAACTGTTGTATTAGTCCACTTCTGTTGCTTATAACAAATACCTGAAAGTGGGTAATTTGTAAAGAAATATAATTTACTTCTTACAGTTTTGGAGCTGGTAAGTCCAAAGTCCAGGGAACATCTGGTGAGGGTCTTCTACAGCAAAGCAGGGTATCACATGGTGATTGGGCTGAGCAAGAGAAAGAGCTAAGCTACTCACTTGCTCTCCTTTTAAAGCCATCAGAACCACACCCATTACCACCTATTAAACCATCAACTTATTACTCCATCAATGGATCAATCCATTCACCAGGGTACAGTCCTCACAATCTCATCACCTCTTTAAGGCCCCACCTTTCAATTACCATAATGGAATTTTCCAAACTCTTGACACTGTCACAGTGGGGTTTAAATTTTTAATATATGAACTTTTGGGGAATACATTCAACCCCTAGCACTTGTCTTCTCTATAGAAGAATTCTGCCAATATAAAAAGAAGGAATGATAGAACTAGAATATAGCATTTGCAGTACCCTGAAAAAAAAATAGTAGACTTAGAGTATATCATCAATAACTGTTAAACAATTAGGTGAAAAACTGAGGAGAATTTTATAGTAAACAAATGGAAACACCTGAAGCCACTGATCTTACCACCGAAGAAGGAGATACAACTAAACATTATGTGTGTCCTAATGTGATGCAAGAGGAGGCACACAGTACCACCTGTTTTATACCAGGCAGCAAGCCAAACCTACATTTGATCAAGTCTCTCCATCTAAATACAAGTTTATTGGGGATAGAGCATACGGGGATTCAATCACCTAAATCCAAATGATAGAATATAATACAGGAAAAAATCCTATTTCCTTAAACAACAAAAGGAAAAAAGAAAATAAAAGGAAGAAGGATCTAGATCAAAAGAGATTTAAGAAACTGTATTATTCAGGGTTCTCTAGAGAGACCAGTAGGATAGATATAGACGATGGATAGATGATAGATAGATAGATAGATAGATAGATAGATAGATAGATAGATAGATAGATAGATAGATAGATAGACAGACAGGTAGATAGATTGACAGATAAAGAGGAGATTTGTTACAGGAATTAATTCACATAATTGTGGAGACTGAGAGGTTACACAATAAGCCATCTGTAAGCTGGGAACTCAGGGATGCCAGTAGTATAACTCAGTCCCAAGTCTGAAAACCTCAGAACCAGGGAAGCTGATGGTATAATTCTCAGTCTGAGGCTGAAGGCCTGAAAAACCAGGGGGCTGCTCGTGCATGTCCTAGCCTCCAAAGGCCAAAGAGACTAGAGTTCCTATGTCCAAGGGCAGAATGAGTAAGGTGTCGCAGTTCCAGGAGAGAGAAATAGTTTGCCTTTCCTCTTCTCATTTGTTCTATCCAGTTCTCCTGGTGCCTGCCCAACTTGAGAGTAAATCTTCCCCACTCATTTCACCAAGTCATGTGCAATCCTCTCCAGAAACACTATCACAGACACACCCAGAAATAATGCTTTACAAGTTATCTAGGTATCCCTTAATCCAATCAAATTAACACCTAAAATTAACTAACACAGAAAACATAGCAAACGAATTCAGTACATGCATTGTGGATAAATTTAAATATGCAATAATGAAGAAAAATTTAATAATGACTAGGTATATGATAATATTACAAAATTAGTTTTAATATTTTAGAAGTTTATCTAGTTATTTTGTAATGTTGTATAATATAAGAGAAATATATTTGATTATATTTGGGAAATTCTGAAAAATAATTACATTTGCTTTATTTTTTACATTGGAAATAAAGCAAAGGCCTACATTATAAATTCATTGAATATAAAAGCCCTAGAACTATAACGTGCTTGGGAAAATGCATTTTTTAAAAAGAGCACAGTATTCAGATAGCATTAGAAGCTTATTGCTATTTATATGTCTATGTGAGGTAACCACTGTCTTAATGATTGGCGATGAGAAAAGCCTTCAAGAAATTTTAATTTCTTATTTTGTCATGTAAGTTAATAATAAGAATTATTAACAAACAGTCCTTTCCATGATGGCACATCTTTAACAATTACAAAAATGAGGGTACTTGAAAAAGTTTGTGAGAAAGAAAATTAGAAGATGGTATGAATCTTTCCATGAACTTTTTAAAGTACCCTCATAGCTGTTAGAAAATATATTCCTGTAGAAGGTGTTTAATCCTTGTAATTATAATGGACAGCCAGATAATACAGAATGATCCCTTCATTTCAGCATCCTTAATATAATCACATCTGCAAAGCTCTTCTTACTATGTTAGGTGACATATTCTCAGGTTCTGGGAAGTAAAATGTGGACATCTTTGGAGAGAGGGGAATTATTCAGCCTACTACATTATAATATATACTTATGACTTCTTTGCAAAATATAAATATAAACTTGAGTTATTGCTTATACTTTCAGTAATCATCAGCTTTCATACCTAAATGTATTAGGGGAAAATTAGACAGTCTGAAAAATCATTTCTATTTTAGTCTCTTTCTAATTTAATTTTTCATTACATGCCAACAAATTAGAAAAGCAAGAACAAACAACAACGACAAGATTACCAGATGGCCTTTTGATAGGGTGTTACCATGAGGAAGGAGCTTTTCTACTTATTTGTGTACTGTTGTGTGAGACATGAGAGAAATTACTAACTGTTAAGAATGTTATAGTTTTCCTTTAAAAAGAAACAAATATTTTCTGTAACTTTTATGCTGACTATTTTATTAATTTAATAAATACATATAGTGCATGTATTCATGCATGTAATAAATACATGACTATGTGTCAGATGCACTTTGTAAATATTACTATGGTTAATTCTCAAGTACTCTTACTAGCCTCATTACAAATGGGGAAACTGAGGCACAGACAGTTCTGATGTTTTGCCCAGGGCAACACAACTAATGAATGGCAAAGCTGGGGTTCATACCCAACTAGTCTGGTTCCATCAAAAGAAACTGCAGATTTAACCACTAAGTAGGGCTGCCTATGAGTCAGCAAACAAAGTTTTATATTAAAATGTATTATTTAGTTGCTAATAAATAAGAAGTTTCTACTATTGCTAATCCTCAAATGATTTAGCTTTTTCTGTCCACTAATGCAGGTGTTTGACCTAAGACCATGCCAATGTACAAGTAACTTTGGGTTTGGGTTAGCAGTGTTTGTGCCATTCACAGCCATTGTTTACAAACTCAACATGTATCTCGAGAGACTTACCCCTCACTGTTAAGGTCAGTTCACTAATCCAGTCTCCTCCTTCCTTAATTTAGTATCCTTCAAATATCCAAAGTAAGAAATATATACAAATAATTACTAGTGTCAGAACGGAAACATTCAAGGTGGACTCTCAGTTGTTAATGAGTGATTTAAATAAATAATAAATTGCCTAATAGGAGACTCCATGTGCACACATACATTTATATATCATCTATATTATATATAAAAATATATTTGTGTGTATAGACACTCATATACATGCATGTTTATCTCATATATGTGTGTATATATAAACATGTGGCACACATACATTTATATATCATCTATATTATATATAAAAATATATTTGTGTGTATAGACACACATATACATGCATGTTTATCTCATATATGTGTGTATATATAAACATGTATATATACACATGTATACTTTATATCATAAACTATCACTTTGGAAGAATAATTAAGTCCTTAAAATAATATAAAACATTTGCACTACTTAGCTGAAAACCAACATGAAGTTTTTTTTTTTTTATTAAGTCCTTTTATAATAAGATGAGTGTAAGTGAAAATTGCATTGCTTAATGTGGCTTATCTGTTATCTATCACTTTATATCTAATATATTCACTTAAAATCAGATGTTGAAATGTAAACAAGATTATGTGAAGGTAAGAGGGTAGATTGTTAATACAGAAGAAATAATGAGACTATTTCTATTCTAGAAAATTTTGAAGACAGATTAGCACCCTTAAAATTTTAAGATTTGTAGCTTTGAAAACTGACATAACTTGTTAGAATTTCAATTCTATTGATAGATGGCCATAAAGCATAATTTTATTTATGCCCAAATTTGTAATTGTGTTTATTTAAATCATTCCAGTTGGAGTGACTTTTATATTTGTTCTCATACTCATTCACAAAATCTTATTTCTAAAATTTAGGTAATTAAGAAATTTATTCTTAGGGAAAAACTACAAAGATATAAAATGTAATCATTTGTTTAAAGGATTTTGTGAGTTTCTGCTTTTAAAATTTTCTTTCTTCACTTTGCTTTGTGTATCGACATATAATTAATAGCAAAACTAGGTTTAAAACTTTTAAGGTAGTCTTGGGCAAATAGATCTTAAACATAAATAGAAAAAAGTCAACAAGGAAAAAATCCACAAATACCTCAATTTAAAAAATGGGTAAAGGATTTAAATAGACATTTCATGAAATAAGATATACAAATGGCCATATAAGCACATGAAAAGATGCTCAGCACCAGAAATCACTTGGGTGATTCAAATCAAAACTAAAATGAGATATTACTTCATACCCATTAGAATGGCTATTATCAAAAACACAGAGAATAACAAGTGTTGAAAAGATGTGGTGAAATTGGAGACCTTGTGCATTGCTGGTGGGAATGTAAATGGTACAGCTGCTATGGAAAACTGTATGGTGGCTCCTAAAAAATTAAACAGAATTAACACATGATGCAGCAATTTCACTTCTGGGTATACACTGAAAAGAACTAAAACAGAGAGTGAAATGTATATTTGTACACCAAAAAAAACCAAAACAAACAAACAAACAAACAAAAAACCCACACAAGCAATATATACATATAACTCAACTTTAAAAGGAATAAAATTCATATGCATGTTACTGCTTGATGAACCTTGAAGACACTGTATACACTAAGTGAAATAAGCCAGACATAAAAGAATATATATTGTGTGTTTACTTAAATGAGGTATCTAGAAAAGTCAAATTCATAGAGACAAAAAATTGAATAGTGGTTACCAGAAGCTAGTAGGAGGGGAGAAATGGAAGATTGTTGTTTAATCAGTACAGAGTTTCAGTTTAGGATGATGAAAGAGTTGTAGAGAAAAACAGTGGTGATGTTTAAACAACAAAGCGAATGCACTTAATGCTACTGAACAGTATATTTAAAAAGCATTAAAATGGTAAATTTGATGTTATGTGTATTTACCATAATAAAAACTTGGAAAAAATATGAGTTTTTTAAAAAAATTAAGATAATTCTGTGTTCTGAGACCTACCTGTGCATGACTGATGATTGTCAGTAAACTTTCTCTGTAACTTGAAAAAAATAAGCAATATTTCAATGTATTTTAAAGTTATTTGATTATTTGACTCAGCCTCTATCCACACTAGAGTGCAAAAAGAAATATATTTTATATTTACAAAACCACCTGGGCTGAAATTTTTTAAGGAAAACATACTTTTTTTTTTCTAAGAGTGAAAATAATTTATACTCATCACAATCAAAAACAAATAAAAGTAAAGAAAATAGGTTTTAAAAAAAGATTATCCCCCAAATAATGATGTCTATTTGGAGGATATTATTTTGAACATTTATCTATAGAAATAATTTTGGTTTACACTTTGTGTGCTCATTTAAAGTGAAGTAAAATGATGAAACTTAAATTTAACTTAAAAAAGAATCAAGGATGAAAGAACTGCTAAATTTCATATAAATATTTCTCTACAACAAAGATATAAGTACTTCTGGATAGATAATACATTGGGACAAAAAATGTCTTAACAAATTTAGTAAAACTGAAATGATAAAACTAGGAATCAATATCAGGAGAAAAACTGGAAAATTCTCAAACATGTAGAAATTAATATACTTCTGAACAACCATTGGGTCAATGATGAAATTAAAAAGGAAGATGAAAAGTATCTTGAGATAAATGAAAATGAAAACATAACATACCAAAACAGGGGATGCAGCAAAAGCAGTACTAAGGGGAAAGTTTGTAGTGATATGCCTGCTTTAAGGGGGGAAAAAAAATCTTAAATTAACAATTTAATGTTTGCACCTCACGGTATTAGAAAAAGAGCAAACTAAGCCCAAAGTTAGAAGGAAGAAATAAGAAACATTGGAGCAGAAATAAATAAAATAGAGACTAGAAAGATAATAAAAAGGATCAATGAAACTAAGAGTCTTTTTAAAAAGATAAATGAAATCAATAAATCTAGAAAATCTTAACTAGACTACCAAGAAAAAAAAAGAAAGATAAATAATAAAATAGTTTTTATTTCAAATAATAAAAATGTAATTGAGATAGGTAATGTTACAACTGATATCATGAAAATACAAAAGATCATAAGAGACTATTATGAATAATTATATGCCCACAAATTAGATACCCTAGAAGAAGTGGATAAATTCCTAGAAATATACAACCTATCAAACCTATCAAGAACATGGGTGCAGGGGGAGCGGGGAGGAGATATGAGAACTGTCTGGATTTTCAGCTCAATTTTTCTGTTAACCAAAAACTGCTATAAAAATAGTATATTTATTTTTTTAAAAGTTAATTAAATTAGTTAATATGTACATACTACAATGAAAGCACTATCCAAATTCCAATGGCATTTTTCACGAAAATAGAAAAAACAATCAAAACTTATGTGGAACCAAAAAAACCTCAAATAGCCAAAGCAATCCTGAGAAATAACACAACTGCAAGCATCACATTTCCTGATTTCAAACAATGTTACAAAGATACAGTAATCAAAACAGTATGTACTCACAAAAACATCCCCAAAGGACAAGGAAACAAAATATAGACACCATAAATAAATCCACAGACAACTAATCTTTGACAAGGGTGCCAAGAATACATAATAGGGAAAGAATAGTCTCTTCAATTAATATTGCTGGACATAATGGATATTTACATGTCAATTAATAAAACTGTACCCTTATCTAAAACCATATACAAAAATTAAAAGGACTTCAATGTAAGACCTGAAACTATAACACTCATATGTGAAAACATAAGGAAAAATCTCTTTGACACTGGTTTTGGCAATGATTTTTTGGATATGGCTCCAAAAGCACAGGTAACAAAAGCAAAAAATAAACAAGTGGGTCTATAGCTAACTAAAAAGTTTTTGTACAGCAAAAGAAACAATCAACAGAATGAAGAGACAGTCTACAGAATGGGAAAATATTTACAAGTTATGTATCCAACAAGGGATTAATATCTAAAATATACAAAAAAAACCTCATATGATTCAATATAGAAAAACAATCTAGGGCCGACCCCGTGGCACACTCAGGAGAGTCCAGCGCTGGGAGTGCAGCGGTGCTCCCGCCGCGGGTTCGGATCCTATATAGGGATGGCCGGTGTGCTTGCTGGCTGAGCACAGTGCGGAAAACACCAAGCCAAGGGTTGCGATCCCCTTACTGGTCACAAAAAGGACAAAAAAAGAAAAACAATCTAATTAAAACACGGATAAAAAACCTGAACAGACATTTTTCCAAAAAAGACATATAACTGGTCAACTGATATGTATTTTTAAAAAGTATTCAACATCACTAATCATTAAGGAAATGCAAATCCAAAACACAGAGATATTAACTCATACCTGTCAGGATGGCTGTTAAGAAAGACAAGAGATAACTTTTGGTGAGAATGTGGAGAAATGAAACCCTTGTACAATGTTAGTGGGAATATAAATTGAGATAGCCATCATGAAAAATAGTAAGGAGGTTCTTCAAATTAAAATTAGAACTACTGTCTGATGAAGCAATCCCACTTCTGGGTATATATTCAAAGGAAATGAAATCAGTAACTCAAGGACATAGCTGCACCTCCAAGTTAATTGCAGCATTATTCATAATAACAAATACATGAAAACAACCTAAGTGTCTGTGAATTGATTAATGGATAAAGAAAATGTTATACATATACACACATGTGCGCACACACACACACACACACACATCCCTCCTAAATATTCATAGAATTCCTCCCAACCTGTTGAATACATAGACAGAGCTGCCCTGCCCTGTAAGACATAAATACTGGTTTTTCTCCCTCCCTTCTTTGGAGCATATGCTTTCTGTTTTTCCCAGAGATTTCATTCCCCAATCTGCAGATTGTCTTTTTCTCTGAAAATAAAATTTTTTCTTTCCTTCCTCTGTGGATCTCATGGTCTTTTGTTAACATAATGTTCAGAGAACTTTCATTAGGTAAAAAGTTCAGTTCAAGTAATGTCATCAGTATAAGCTTTGATGTTAATTATTTTTTAATCAATATTTTACTAAGAAATACTACATAGTGTTTATCCACACATTTAATTTTTTATTTCCTTTATTTATAAATGCAGGAAAATATGCCTGCATTTATCTTAGCATAGTTTATTTGACTGTTGTTTCATTTATTTAGATCTCTTGATCAAAAACACCAGCAGATAATGACATCAGCAAGACAGCAGAACAGGAGGCTCCTGACTTTTTCTCCTCCCACGTGCACATTGAAAGAAAGTGAGCCGGGATGCTGGGTACCAATCAAGCTTTATTAAAGGGAGAGAATCTGCTGGGCTGTGCCCAAAGTGGAGGACAGCACCAGGTGTGGGGGGTAGGAGAGCTTATATAGTGCACCAAGGGCTGGCTGATACCATCAAGGGGGGGGGGCATTATGCTAATGTGGAAACTATGCAACCAGGGTGGATAATTGCACCCTTGCAGAAGCAAAAGTGTTTCTGTTTAAGTCAGGAGGCTTCTCCTAAAGGGAAGGGGAGATGGTTTAGTGCTGGAGTGGAAGACAAGGCCGGCAGCTATTTTGTGCTTATTGTGTGCACAATGGTGCCAGTCACATCCAAAATCCATCACACACCAAACAAACATCTATGCACAGATCAATTCCCCCTGAGAGAAAGCCAGAAATTAGATGAGAAACTCCTACACACTGGGCAAATGAGAAAACGTCCACATCAAAACAGGTAGGAAAAGTTGAGACATACTCATACACAAACCCCACCCCAGCCACAGCACATTGCAGTCAGAGAAGAATCCTTTTCCCTGCCAGCTTACTCCAAGTGATAAAAGCGGGTCTGCAGATTCTCCCAGGAAAGGGTTTTTCTATGCTCGAAGCACTCAAGCACTCATCTAGCTCTGAGAGTTGATGGGGTTCTGCACTGGTGAGTCTCCCTAGGCCACAGAGAATAAAGAGATGGTTTTTATTTGTTTTTATTGAAATGTAATTGATTATACATATTTATGGTGTACAGTATTGATTGTATCAACAACTATGTTCAATGTGCTATGATCAAGTCAGGATAATTAGCCTATTCATCATTACAGAGGACAATCATTTTTTTGCATTGAGGACAGTCAATCTCCTCTCTTCTGGTCATTTGATAACATGCAGTAAATTATTGTCAATTGAAGGTGCCTAGCTTGACCGTACATCACTAAAACTTATTTTTCCTAACTAGCTGTTTTGTGTCCATTACCTATTTCTTGGTATCCCCCCCAACACCTCCTTTCCTACCTCTAGAAACCACAGTTTTGTTCTCTTCTTCATCAAGGTCAAGAAAGAAAGAGGTGGTCTTTAAATGGGCACACTTCCAGTGGCTATCCCCGCAAGCTCTGAGTGTGCGGTCTGAAAAAAAAGGGCAGGTATTTGCCACAGATCCTTTCCCAACCTTAGTGCAGAACTAGTGGAAGATAAACTACAGCTCTTGGCTTCTTCCTAAGGATAGAAGCAGCTTTAACACACTTCTAGCACTTCAATATTTCCAGCTGCATATCAAGGGATTAACAAGAGTATGGAGAAAAGGGAATCCTTTTACACAGTTGATGGGACTGCAAATTCGTATA
>NW_007730862.1:145295-147278 GCF_000696425.1 Galeopterus variegatus | reverse complement strand
TAACAAGAGTATGGAGAAAAGGGAATCCTTTTACACAGTTGATGGGACTGCAAATTCGTATATAGCCATTATGGAAAACAGTATGGAGATTCCTCAAAAAATTAAAAATAGAACTTCCAGTTGACATCACAATCTCTCTGCTGGGTATATACCCAAAGGAAATGAAATCAGCACCTTCTAGGGATGTCTTCACTCCTACATTCCTTGCAGCATTATTCACTATAGCCAAGATCTGGAAATAATCTGTGTCCATGGGCAGATAAATGGATAAAGAAATTTTAGTACACACGCACACAATAAAATATTATTCAGCCTGGGCCAGCCCGGTGGCACACTGGATAAGTGCGCCACTTGGGAAGCGCAGCAGCGCTCCCGCCCGAGGGTTCGGATCCCACATACAGACCGGTTCCCGCTCACTGGCTGAGCGAGGCGCGGGAGCAACACCGAGGGTTGCAATCCCGTTGCCGGTCCCCGGTCCGGTACGGGGGCAACACTGAGGGTTGCGATCCGTTGCCGGACACGGAAAAAGACAAAAGACAAAAAAAAAAAAAATATTATTCAGCCTTAAAAAAGGAGATACTTCCATTTGCAAGAGCATGAATGAATTTGAAGGACGTTATACTAAGTGAAATAAGCTAAACACAGAAAGAAAAATACTGCGTGATCTCATGTGTAGTACCTAAAAAAATAGTACAACACATAGAAACAGAATAGAATGGACATAGAGGAATGGTAGAAACAGGAAATGGGGAGATGTAGGTGAAAAGGTACAATTGCAGTTATGTAAAATGAATAAGTCTAGAGATCTAATGTAAAACATCAGGGCCGCAATTAATGCAGTGTATACCAAAGATCTGCCAAAAGAGTAGATTTTAGGAGCTCCTACCACAGGAAAAAGATAACTATGTAAGGTAAGGAACATGTTAACTTGCCTGACTGTAGTAATCATTTTGCTATGTATATGTATATCAAAAATATCCTGTTGTATACGTCAAATATATACAATAATAATTTTTTTAAAAAGAACACCAGGGTATGTGTATGTTGAATTCCTTTTTCCTGTCTTTATCTATCTTTCTTTTAAATTCATTGTTATTTTTTGTTGTTATTTCCTGTTTTTTCTAAGTTTGGCTTCTAAGCCCCTAGTTTTATTCATGTTTTTTTTAATATTTTCTTTTTTTTCTAAGGTGATTTTATTCTCTGCAATTGTTTTGTTTTTATTTTATCTATCCTGAGGGAGACCAACTCCCTGAACCATTGTATCTCATTTTTGCATCCCTTGTTCTTTTCTTTTTTTTTTGGTGTTAAGGGAGAAGTCATAGTGTCTGAAATTTTCTTTGATACTGAAATAATGTCCTTTTTTTCTGAAATATTCATGCATTTCATTGATTACTTACTTTTATCATGTGTTCATCTAATCTTCACTTATGCTTCTATCTTTTTCTTCTTTTGCAATTTTGCAATTTTTTTTTTTTTTTTTTTTTTTGAGCCTCAGTCAAGTACGGATTCCTCTGTGATTACTATGTTTGAGTGAGGCGAGCTGCATTGGGTGCACAAGTGGTGTGGGTGTGGGTGTGGATGTGAATGGCTGTGTGTATGCATCATGTTCTTTTGGAGACAGAGGCCTGCAGGTGTTATGAGGATTTATTATCTCTAATGTCTTACGGACAAATTGTTTACTTTGGAAGCTCATGCCATTTTTACCATTCAAACTGCACATTAGTGTTTAAACAGCCTTTATAGTTATTGAATGTTAGTTGTGACCCATTTTTTCCTTTGAAAAAGCATATATGTTTTTAAAACTGTGTTTATTTTTTATTTTTCTCGGCAAAATTGAAAGTAGGTAATAAAGCAAAAATGCCTTCATTTGGTCATCTTACCCTCATTGTTTTAAAATTTATAATAACTCCTGAAAATTCTTGAATAGGAATATCACAAGTCTTCTTTTTAAAAAGGTTCACACATTTGCTTCTTGTCACCTAA
>NW_007730862.1:143666-145285 GCF_000696425.1 Galeopterus variegatus | reverse complement strand
TTGGTCATCTTACCCTCATTGTTTTAAAATTTATAATAACTCCTGAAAATTCTTGAATAGGCATATCACAAGTCTTCTTTTTAAAAAGGTTCACACATTTGCTTCTTGTCACCTAAAATCTGTATGAAAAAATGAGCAATAGAATGACTTTTTAAAACATAATTATATGGAGTGAGTTAGAAGACATTTCAGAACATTAAGACATGCAAGGTAATAAGTTAGTAAAACTCCCATTTTCTCGTAAGTTGTTATTTCAAGGAAACATTATTGATGTAATTGCTATAGCCAGCAAAGCACATAGCATTGTAGGCATTCTCATTCAGGTTCAAATATTGTTTTGGACATAGTCTATATATCTTAAACAGTAAAAGAAACCTGCGTATCTAGACAGATAGTCAATTGCAAGTTTTCTAGTAGTATTTTTTTCTACTTTGTAATGCTATTCACATAGAAATTACTAAATCAGCTACCGTTGTCTAATTTGATTATAATAAAGTTTAGTGTAAACTCCTATATATCTAAGTAGTACTATTTACAAAAATAAATTTGATCTGACTAAAATCTAGGCAATTTTTGAAAGGTTTTGATTGCAGTAGTAGAGCACTGGTTTAAAATATAAAGAATCTTACAGCCTGGCTTAGTAAGCATATTTTTAGCTACCTAGAAACATGAAAATGTGAGATTTATAATTTTAATTAAAATGGATGGAAATAGAGTATTACTTGTAAAGCTTTATAGTGATACTTTTGCTGTATTTTCCTCTAGAATCTTAAAACTGTATCGTTATAGTTCTCACTTTTAATTTACTAACTTCTATTGCTTTTCTTCTACAACAACTAGAACTTTATTTTGTAAGCCAGTTTCATTTATACAGCAAGAATGACATAATATGGAAATATCAAACATTAGGTACCATACTGATGGACTAGAAAGAACATATCTCACTTTGGAAATACCTCTATCATTTTTATTTTTGTGATTTGCACTTTTCAAATGACTGTGTAAGTATGTTTTATATATGACTTACAGTACACGATGGAGATTACCACTGGACCAAGAGATTTTATTGCAGGCATAATAAATTTAGGAAGATCACTTTCCAACAGCATCCATTGGTGGTAACGATAGATACTGGTGTGTGTGTTGGTGGGGGGGGGTTGCCATTTACAAAAATAATTGCAATTATTAAACACATAATATCCAGGTCTGCTATGGGTTAAATATGTCCCCCAAAGTTTCATGTATTGGAAACATGGCCTCCATTCTAATTGTGTTAAGAAGAGGGAAATTCTATTATGGTAATTGTAAGGTGGGGCCTTTAAAAGGGGATTAAATTGTGAGAACTTACCCTCATGAATGGATTAATCCATTGATGGTTAATAGTTGGTTAGTTGATGGATTTATTAGGAGAGCAAGTGAGAAGCTTAGCTCTCTTGCTCAGCCCATTCATCGTGTGATACCTGTGTCACTGCAGAGGCACCACTATGATGGCCTTCACTAGATATGCCCCCTAGACTGTGGACTTCTCAGCTTGCAAAACACAAAAAATAAATTTTACTTCTTTATAAATTACCCAGTTTTTTTTTTTTTTTTTTTTTTTTTTTTTTTTTTTTTTTTTT
>NW_007730862.1:140669-142990 GCF_000696425.1 Galeopterus variegatus | reverse complement strand
GAGCGCTGCCGCGCTTCCCAAGCGGCGTACTATCCAGTGCGCCACCGGGCCGGCCCTAAATTACCCAGTTTTAAGTATTCTGTTATAAGCAACAGAAATGGACTAAAAGAGAAAATTTATACTGAGAAATGGAGTGTTGCTCATAATGAATACTTGAAAATGTGGAAGTGGTTTTGGAACTAGGTAATGCATAGAGGCTAGAAGAATTTGGAGAAGGAGACTAGAAAAAGCCTACATTCTGATGAGAATACAAGAAGACTAAGGAAAGTTTGAAACATCTCAGAGACTGGTTAAGTGGTAGTGATGAGAATGCTGAAAGAAATATGGACAGTAAAGGCCACACTGAGAAGATCTAAGACGGAAATGAGAAGATATTTATAAGAAACTGGACCAGAGTCACCCTTGTTACAGAGTTGCGAAGAACTTGGCTGCATTCTGTTCATGCCCCAAAGTTTTACAGAATGTGGAATTTAAAAGTGATGAATCAGATAGAAGAAATTTCTAAGCAGCAAAGCATTGAGTCAGCTGTGTGGATATGTCTAACAGCCTACACTGATTTATGACAGGAAAGGCATAATATAAAGACAGGATTTATAGTGAAAAGGGAAGCAGAGAGTAAAAAATTGTAAAACTGTCAACCTGGACACAAAATGAGAGAAAAGATGTCTTTGGGAGAGGAAACCATGGGTGTAGCCCAGTTACCTTTTGCTAAGGAGAACAGGACAGGAAGAAAAAAAAAATCAATACAATGAAAAAAAAGACTCCAGAGGCATTCTAGAGATCTCCAAAGCTGCCCCTTCCATCACAGGCCAGAGGCCTAGGAAAAGAGTGTGGTTTTATGGGACAGGCCAGAGGCACACTCTATGGGCTTACTGCCCAAGGACACCTTGGGATGCTGCTCCCCACACCCCAGCTGCTCGGACTGCTCTAGCTGTTCCAGCTTCCCTGAGTCCCCCAGCTTCCCCAACTGTATTTAAATTGGCCCAAGGTGCTGTTGGACCCACTGCTTTGGAAGATACAAGCCAGAAACCTTGGCACAGTCCACATGATGTTAAGTCTGCAGGCACACAGAATGCGA
The DNA here is from genome assembly GCF_000696425.1 of Galeopterus variegatus. Taxonomy (NCBI): domain Eukaryota; kingdom Metazoa; phylum Chordata; class Mammalia; order Dermoptera; family Cynocephalidae; genus Galeopterus; species Galeopterus variegatus. The sequence continues at coordinate 141,912 of NW_007730862.1, read as the reverse complement.
GAGTGGTGGAGACATAGCAGGCTCCACCCTGCTTTCAAAGTATATATAGAAAAGCCTGGGGACCCAGAAAGAGATCTGTCCCAGAGATGTAGTCACCACAGAGACTAGAGCAATGCTGAACAGAAATGTGAGGTTGGAGTTGCAGCAGAAAACTCCCACCAGGGCCATGTCTAGTGGAGCCATGGGAGCGAAATCGCCATGGAGACTCCAGAATTGTATAGCTGCCAGTATGCAATGCCAGCCTGGAAGAGCTGAAGCATGGGCTGAGACCAGAAAAGCCATAGCAGCAGAACTGCCTGAGGACCTGGAGGCCCCACCCAGCACCAGTGTGCATTCCGGTCAAAGAAGTTTCTTCTTCAGCTTTAAGATGTGATGCCTGCCCTGCTGGGTTCCAGACTTGTTGGGGACCTGTTACCTCTTTCTTTTAGCTCATTTCTCCATTTTGGGTGAGAATTTTTGTCTTATGCCTATTCCACCATTGTATTTTGGCAGTAGAGAACTTGTTTGATCTCACAGATGAGACTTCAGACTTTGGAGCTGAAACAAGTTAAGGCTTTGGAGATAGAATGAATGCATTCACCTGTGAGAAGGACATGAACTTTGGGGGCCAAGGGAAGAATGCTTTGGGTTGAATGTGTCCTCTAAATGTTCATGTATTGGAAATTTGACCTCCATTGTAATAGTATTAGGAGGGCTGGAAATTCCACTATGGTAATTGAAAGGTTGGGACTTGAAGAGGTGATTAGACTGTGAAGACTATAGTCTCGTGAATAGATTAATCCATTAAAGTTTTAATACGTTGCCATGAGGATGGTTATGATGGCTTTATAGGGAGAGAAAGTGAGAAGCTTAGCTCTCTTGCTCAGCCCATTTTCCATATGATACCCTGCATCTTTGCAGAGCTGCCACCAACAAAGCACTCACCAGATATACCCGCTGGATTGTGGACCTCCTAGCCTGCAAACTGTAAGAAATAAATTTTATTTCTTTATAAATTATCCAGTTTTAAGTATTCTGTTATAAGCAACAGAAATGGACTAATATGGGGTCTAGACTCTGCATTTGATTATACATTTATATTAATTTTGAAAACAAACTTACCCTCAAGTTTTTTAAGATTATAAAATCATTAGGAATATTGGCATTATCGTTCAGATCATGGCATCTTCATTAGAATATTTTGCAGATATGCTCTGCACATTATATTTCTGGAAGAGGTTTTCTGGGTTAATATTAATGATTT
>NW_007730862.1:137572-140034 GCF_000696425.1 Galeopterus variegatus | reverse complement strand
ATTGGCTACTATAGTGAAGCTTATTAACATACCTATCATCTCATGTAGTTACATTTTTGTGACAAGAGCAGCTAAAATCTAATTATCTAACAAAAATCTCTGATACAATAAAATTTCATTAACTTTAGTCCTCATGCTATACATTAGACTTCTAAACAGGCTTATCCTACACATCTGCTATTTTGTATCTTTTGGCCTACTTGTCCCTATTTCCTCTTCCTCCTACCCCATCCCTGCCAATGGTAGCCACTCTTTTAATCTCTATCTTTGTGTATTTGAGCTTTTGTTTTTAAACGGATAAGTAAGATAATGCAAACTTTTCTTTTTGTGTCTGGTTTATTTTAATTAGCATAATGTCCTACAGGTCCACCCATGTAGTGGCAAAATGGCAGGATCTCCTTTTTGAAGGCTAGATAATATTTCATTATTTATACATATATACATGTAATACACATGAATATGAATATAAATATACACATGCACAAAGATACTTCACAAAGATCATGGAAAAATAGAATTAAAAGGTAATACAAATCTTTCCACAAACTTTGTGAAGGACCCTTGGATAGATGGATACATAGATACACAGAACCACATTTTCTTCATCCATTCATCTATCAATGAACATTTACATTATTTTCATATCTTGGCTATTGTGAATAATGCTTCAATGAAAATGGGAGTACAGATATCTTTATGAGATGGCAATTTCATCTCCTTGGGATATATAGCCAGAAGAAGGATTTCTGGGCTGTATAGTAGTTCTGTTTTCAAATTGTTAAAGAACCTCCACACATTTGCATAATGGCTATACCAATCTACATTTCCACTAGTGGTGTTCTAGGGTTCTCTTTTCTGCACACCCTTGCCAACATTTGTTATCTGCTGTCTTTTTGATAATAGACATTCTTATGGGGGTGAGGTGATATCCCATAGTTGTTTGAATTTACATTTCCCTGATGATTGGTGATGTTGAGCACTTTTCATAAACATGGTTGCTTTTTCATTTTACCATTTTTTTTTTACTGTTCAAAAGCATTTTAGTTTGATGTAGTCCCATTTCTTTATATTTGCTTTTGTAGCCTGAGCTTTTTGCGTGATACCAAAAAAATAATTGCCAAAGCCGATGTCAAGAAGCTTTTCCCCTAAACTCTTCTAGGAGTTTTATGGTTTTTAGATCTTGGCTTCATCTTTTCCCCACTTTGAGTTGATTTTTGTGTATGGTATAACATAAGGGTTCAATTTCATTCCTTTGCTGTGGAATCCTATTTTCCTAGCACCATTTGTTAAAAAGACTGTTCTTTCTCCATTGGGTCCTCTTGGTGCTTTTGGTGAAAATTAGTTGATCATATATATTTGGGTTTATTTCTGGTCTCTCTATTCTGTTCTATTGGTCTGTGTTTCTGTAACCTTGTAATATAATTTTAAATCAGGAAGTATGGTGCTTATAACTTTTTAAAATTGGTATTAATTTGACTGTGTGGGATTTGTTGTGGTTCTATACAAATTTTAGGATTGTTTTTTCTGTTTTTATGAAGAATGCCATTGTAATTTTGATAGACACAGTTTTAAATCTGTGTGTGGCTTTGGGTAGTACTGACATTTTAATAATATTAGTTAATTCCACCCATGAACATGATATATCTTTCTATTTGTTTGTGTCTTCTATTCAATATAGTACTGGAATACTAGCAAGAGCAATCATACATGAAAAAGAAATAAAATACATCCAAATCAGAAAAGAAGAAATAAAATTATCTCTACTTTCCAGAGACATTATCCTACTATAGAATACCCCACTGATTCCACACACACAAAAAATTAGAACTAATAAATGAATTCATTAAAATTGCAGCATACAAAATTATCATACAAAAATCAGTAGCACTTCTATCTATAAATAATAACATAGCTGGAGAAAAAAAATCAAAGAAATGATTCTATTTATGGTAACATCAAAAAAATGACCAGAAAAAAGTTTAACCAAGAAGATAAAAGATTTGTACACTGAAGACCAAGTCTGCACTTAACAATGTCACGTTGGTACCTTGAAATCATCCATGTAGATGTATTTACACTGTGGAAATCAGCAAATGTTATAAACCATACCTTTTAAATAAAAATAAAAAGTTGAGAGACCTGGTTATTAAACATTTGCCAGCACGCCATTGCCTAAACACTTTCAGGAAAAATAAAAGTTTGCATTAATTTAGGTTATACATAGCAGGGGTGTAGAGCTAGAGGTGGGTCTGGACCTCACAGACCCCTCAAGCCTGTTCACAAACCCTTCACACACAGGTCTATGAGGTAGGTGACTGGCAAAAAGGTCCTTGGAGCCTTAGTTGAAGAAAGAATAGTCTTTATTCAGCACACACAACACAATGAGCAAAGCAGTCCACACAGAAACTCAGAAACTCAACTGCTACCAGCAAAGTCCAAAGAAAAGCTGAAACTGAGCAGCT
>NW_007730862.1:134057-136479 GCF_000696425.1 Galeopterus variegatus | reverse complement strand
TGTGATTTTCCATGGGAATCTTGTAGTCATACTGATGTGAAGTTCAGTGTATATTCAGTAGGTAATCACACCAATGCATGTATGTACCCAGTTGACTCTGTTGCAGTACCTGCAGCCAGAACACTATGGGTGAAAAGACAGAAGGGTTATTGGTACCAATAGGGGAAATTCTCACCACTCAGGTAAGATACATTCCAGTTTGCCATCCTGAGAAAGGATGACTGCAGGAATAGGTATCTTGCCTGGTTTTGTGCCCCACAAGACCATACAAACAGAAGACTAGTAACTCACTGACTTTGGCAGTGGTCCCACAAGATCCACCTGCTGTCATGTCAGGGGCACTCTCACATGAGTTATCTGCCCATCAGGGGCACCCATCTGCTAATCAGGAGCACATCTGCACATCAGGGGCATTTTTTTCTTGGGTATATGCAGCACCCAGTGAGCTATTGAGCACCCAGCCTTGCAGCCAGCATGCTGCATTCTCCAATGTAGCCACCCAGCCACATCAGCTGCTGGAGCTCTCTCCAGACACCTTACCTTAGCCAGCACATCAGCTTCATCATTGCCACTTCAACATGAGGACTCTGGTCCTCACCCATCCCCAAAAGACGAGTACCCTGGCCTACTCCCTAGTCAGAATGGAACAGTTCACCTGCCTCCTCAGGAGCAATCAAAAAATCCTTTAGGGCTGCCCAGTGGCTCACTTGGGGGAGTGCAGCACTGGTAGCACCAAGGCCATGGATTTGGATCCTATATAGGGGTAGCCGGTGCGCTCACTGGCTGAGCATGGTGCAGACCACACCATGTCGAGGGTTGTGATCCCCTTACCAGTCAAAAAAAAAATCCTTTAAATCCACTCAGCCTACCTTGCTACCTCTTTCCAGATGTTTAGTGAAGCACTGTTCAGGGCACAATTGCTGTCACAAGGCAAACAGACCTGCATTTGGCTGCAGGTCAATTTTCTTTTTAACAACTGCTGCTGCAAGCAAGTCAAGCCACATCTGCTTGTGACTAGTTTTGCTTGGTCCCTTCAGGATAAAATCCCAAGCATTTCTTGGGGGTTTAGTCTTAGCCACCTTTCAGACCCTTATGCTTGTCTGTTATCCTCTGCTTCACCCAAGCCGGTTATCATGGTCATTAACTTATATATAGGATGACAAACCTATGGGTCCAGTATGGCCATCAGTGACCCAAAGGACGTTGATAGGGCATTTTGAAGCACTATGTTTCTCATGCTGCCTGTGAAATTTTTATCGTCCGGGCCACGATTGTTCACATTAAACATGGACTGCCGCATCCACAGCTTTCAAATTATTGAAACTAACTCAGCATACATTTGCCATTTACTAACAATCTTGGGCAGTTCTCCAGCATTTGCCCACACGGTTTGGGCAGCTGCACTCACCCATTCCATTAAGGAGTGATTAACTGGCCCTTGTGCATATCTGCAGCTATACTGTAGCTGCTGCCTCAGGGTCGGGTGTCTAGTGATGGAGGCCAATTTTTCCATCTCCTCAGCAGAGCATATCACACTATCCACCCCTAGGTCCCTTAACTGCAACAGCCAAGCAGCAAGGGGCTCCCCCTGTTTCTGCTGAAACTGTCTCCCCAAGTCAACTAACTCAACCTGGGTATATGGGACATAGGTGGTAAATTGGGTCACCTGTGGATTGCCCACTGGTTGCCTGCCCAATCCCATAGGCTGCTCGTGCTTCGCTTTCTGATGCACAACAGGTCGTACCTGGGGACACACGGTCTCCCCCAACTCACCACTGGGTTTGCTGTCACCTCTGTCTGGTGTGAGAAGCAGGAGTGGCCAGTCGTTTCATGTCATCCTCCAGGACACTCATCCGTGCTTCCAACAACTCTCCTTTCCATTTCAAATCTTCCAGTAGCTGCACATCATCTGCCAATAACTCTGCTTTCCCTTCAAATCTTGATCAGTTTTCAGCAGATTGAACTGCAGCCAGGCTCCAGCCAGCCAAAAAGCAGCCACTGGGCACCACACACTCAAGGACAGCCACATTTCCTCCCTATCCCAGGGGGTTTTCCACTGTAGTGTCTGGTCTATGCTGACTTGCAGTGCAGTGAGCAGCAACCAGACCCTCGTCAACAGGAAAGTGGCCACAGGGCACAACATGTTCAAAAGTAGCCACATTTCCTCCTTCTCCAAGGGCTTCTTGGCTCTTGTACCTGCTCAGAGTCCTGCTCCAACTACACCAATTACAGAGTTAGAGCTGGGTCTGGAACTCATAGACCCCTCCAGCCCTTTCACAAACCCTTCACACGCAGGTCTATGAGCTAGGTAACGGGCAAAAAGGTCCTTGGAGCCTTGGTTGAAGAAAGAATAGTCTTTATTCAGCACACACAACACTATGAGCCAAGAAGTCCATAGAGAAACTCAGAAACTCAACTGCTA
>NW_007730862.1:131353-133014 GCF_000696425.1 Galeopterus variegatus | reverse complement strand
GTTTGAAGGAATTGGTGTGAACCCTGAAGCCAGTCCCTAAGTATGTTACTTTAAGGAGGTTCCTTGCTACTTCCAGTTCTATCGCCCAATTGGTAAATTGTAAATGAGAATAATTCCTCACTTATAGCATTATTGTATACATTGAACAATATAATTCATATACCATGAGGGCTCCAAAGTAGGTACACTCTAAGTGTTTATTATTAGACAATATTTTCAGCTTTTTTGAATTATATGGCGTCTTTTTTTTGTAGTTGCATGTTACCAGATTTCCACATTTCTGATAATCTCGCTAAGTCCTTAAAGTTAACCTATATCTGCAAAGATAATTTCTACTTTTCTGAGTTTTTATGTCAGATGGGTCACATACTGATAGATATCAAATCCTAGAGGAGTTTAATAAGAAAAACAAAAAGATTTCTATAATTCAAAAGTGAAAAATAAATTTTATTAAAAATGAATAAATAAAAACAGTTATTTCTTTGGGCTTATCTTATTCTTTTTCTATCTACATTTATTTTGATATATTTTATTTATGCTCTTTTATTGTGTAAAATAAGAGATGATGTAAGGCAAGAGCATATATAATTTGAAAAAACATATTCAATATTTCATAGTTTTAATTTTTTCTTACAATATTTAATTCACTCTCAATTGCTAAATATGATTAAGTGAGGATATGTGATGTCATGCTCATCAAAATGACTCATATATTAAAGTAAATTGAGAAACAGTATGAAGCTAAATACAGATGGATTTCAATGATAGTAACTCTTCCTTAAATATCATTAAATTCTGCATCTCTTTTACTTTGTCCATTTTTATTATGTTTTTAATTTATAGGTCTTAAATTTTTACTTCCTCTTTATTTTTTCATGTGTTATTAGTTTGTTTTTTATGACTATAGTCTGGATATATTTTGCCTATCCTTACTCTATTATTTGTTTTACACTATTATTGCATTTTATCTGTTGAGCACTGTGTGACTTTTAAAATTTTTTTTCATAAAAAGAAAACATAGGCTATTTTTACTGAAGTATTTAAGCTTTTGAGGAAGGGCTATAGATGGGAACTGAAAAGTATTTTAGTGCAAAGGCCCATTGACACCTGCAGTCCTAACTATGTCATAACAAACAGAATCAGGAAAATCTGGACCTTCTGTTCTCTTACATTGAAATAAAATTTATTTAAAGGAAAAACCTCTTATATTTCTCAGTGTTGTGTAAACTTTCAGCATAAAATATTTCTCTGACCAACTCACGCAAAGAAAAAGGGAAAAATCAAATGTCCATCATTCCAAAAAATTCATTTCAACCACATTAAACTTTCCTGTACCTCCCCAAAAGAAATAAAGCAAAGCACTTTCTAAAGCCATCTTGACTGAAACTCTATCAAGAACCCCTCCCCTGGGTATGGGGAGGGGTTCTGAACTTCGTCCCCCCTAGTTGCTGTCTTCCTGCAGGGCTAGGACCTTGGGGGTTTGAGGCTTTCTGTTTTTTTTCTTAGGATTATCTTGGACCCAGTGTCTTTTTTCTTTGCAATAGGCACATTGGCCTTTTGCTAGGGACTCCTTTTTGTTGCCAGGTGCTGTCTCACTAGTTTCTTTAGTCTTTCTAACTACAGTGGCCAGAATTTTGTGAAAACTTTTTTCTTTCTGACTC
>NW_007730862.1:129027-130271 GCF_000696425.1 Galeopterus variegatus | reverse complement strand
TCAGTGGGCCACCAAAGTTGGAAAGTTGGCCACTCTGATGAACAAAGCATTACCCATTTGCGTTTGTTGACTAGCACAGAGAGATTATGAGCTTTAGTTTTTACATCAGTCCAATGTCTTAGAGTCAGATCCAAGGGAGTTGAAACAGTCTGTCCCATGTCACCCCAATAAGTTGTCAGTCCCAGCACACACGCAACCAGACAAACAAAAACAAAAACACCGATGCCCCTTGCCACAGGCGCAGCAGCCAGATTATCAGAGAAATCGGGAGGGGTCTCTGCCTTAGAGATCTCCTGTGAAGGCAGACTCGTTCACCTTCCTCAGGAGAATCGGGAGCGTCCTCCACGATTCTGGTGGCTGCGGTGTCTCGGCACGTCTGCCCCACCGCAAAACCACGCCCTGGGACTTGAACCCAAGAAAACCAGACTGTTGACTCTACCTCTGAGCCTCAGTGTAACTGACCACACCAGATGGCTCCACTTGGAGCCTAGATCCTGGGACTCGAACCCAAGAAAACAGACTGATGGCTCTGCTGAGCCTCAGTGAAACTGAAACTAAATCACAGACAACAGAGACGCAAATAGGGACACAACAATGAAACAAACAACAGCGGTACCTGCTGCCCGAGCATTCCTCTGCTTTTCAGTCTTTGGTCCCTGGGAGAGTGAGTGGAAATCCCAGATGAACCCCCAAAGTATGTAAGAGTTGGGATGAATCCCAATCTCACATAGAACGGGAATACTCACCTCGAAGAGACCACAAGACCACGAGCAATGCAATTAGCAAGAGGTTTATTATTTCCAACGTGTTGGGTTCTCACCGCCAAGCTGGGGTGAGACCCCGTTAGGCTCTTTAGCTGTCCTTTTATACATTTTTCTGGGGCAACTTTTCTGGCAGCCAGGAGATAAAGCAGTAAACAGTGTTTATTGGCTAACTTAAGTGACCTTAAAGCTTATTGGTTGGCACCCATCCATTTCTAGGTGATTTCCCTTCTGACTTCTTTACTGATGAACACTTGGCCATCTGCTGGTTTGACTTAGCTATGTAGAGACATAAAATCAGCTAAGTACTTCTGTACCTCATAGCTCTGTGGTTACAAGCCTGTGCCTGTGTTAGCAAGAAAACCACAGGCTGTCAGCTCTGAGCTCTTCCTGTGTAGGGGAGAAGTAGGCCAATTCTCAGAGACCCCTCCTCAAGCAACCACACTTCTTGCCCCACTTACCCAGGTGTGATAAGACCCCTAC
>NW_007730862.1:111393-128056 GCF_000696425.1 Galeopterus variegatus | reverse complement strand
TATGTGGAAAGTTTTAGGTTCTACCGCAACCTACATTTCTCAGCTCTTGCAAGCTAGCAGAACATCCTGTGTGTCTAGCTGGCCCGGGGGTGGGGGGGCAAGGTGTGTCTTGCTGTAATAGCTTCTAAGATGGCTTCACTGTTGCTAAGTTAGAGCAAGCCCGTTTACAAAAGCAGATAGCGCAGGTTAGAAGTTTTCAATTCAGTATATCTTTCAAATCCCTCTGCATTTTATATAGCCAGTATTTTTGAAAACTAGTATTACACATATGCGGAGAATTGTGTGTGAGTGCATTCAAGAGATACACAATTCTAGTTACTTTGCAATTCCTTGGGATTCATGGTCCAGGTATGGTGACAAATCTGTTAAAGTGAGTCATATGAAACAGATAACTATAAAGTGTAAGAATGTGTAAATGTAAAATATTTAAAATACATGATAGCCATTTTTTATCAATAGTAAATTTTCTATTTTCTAATTTAATTTTATATATACTCAAAATCTGTGGCACAAAATAAAAAATGAATTTATTTAATTTTGTTGTTCATGTACAGGTACTATTTATTTATCTATCTACCTATTTATTTATTTATTAAGGCCTAGATAACTGCTTCTCAAATTTTATTATTTCCTCCTTTTTTTTTTTTTTAGTGGGGATGGGCAGCTGGCCAGCATGAGTATCTGAACCCTTGACCTTGATGTTACAAGGCTGTAGTCTAACCAACTGAGCTAACCAGCTCATCCCCTTCTTTGTTTGATTCAGTTTAATTTTTGAGTGCTAAATTATTTGGTAGGATGTCAGGAATTTTTCATGTAGTTGTGGATAATTTGGCTGAAATAACAAAATAAGAAATCTAGAACAAAATTTAAATATAAATATTAATTATACTTCAGTAAACCTGAATATTGGCATCAGTTTTACACTATGGACTATTTTTAAACATATCAATTACTGTACCATGCACACAACACAAACCCTTTTATTGATAACTTAACTAATTTACACATTTGAGATAAGCATAAGTTAAATATCTAGATATACCTTTCCTATTATTATCTATATCTAAAGTAAATTCTTTATATTTTCCTGCATTTTTTGTCTACATTTTTACTACCTCTCAACATTTTCTTCTTTTGGTGTCAGAATTTATTCATTTTGTAACGTATATCCTTTGACACTTTATTTTAGCTATAGTTGTTTTTAATAGTGTTTTCTTTGTACCCTTGTACTAGGAATAACATTGATTTACACACCACCATTAGTGTTAGAGTATTCTAAACATGAATGTGTATTACTTATACCATCAGGTTTTGTGCTTTTAAATGTTTTATGTTCTTAATTAGTTGCCTTTTGTTTCAGCTTAAAGAACGCCCTTTAGCAATTTGTATAATGCAGGACTAGTGGTAATTAACTCCTTTAGCTTTTGTTTGTCTAGGAAAGATTTTATTTCTCTTATTTTTGAAAGACAGCTCTACCATGTTAAGTACTCTTGGTTGAAAGGGTTTTTTTTTTGGTTTTTGGTTTTTTCCCCATTCATTCCACCCTCTCCTGGTCTGCAGGGTTTCTTAGGAAAGATTTTATTTCTCTTATTTTTGAAAGACAGCTCTACCATGTTAAGTACTCTTGGTTAAAAGGGTTTTTTTTTTGGTTTTTGGTTTTTTCCCCATTCATTCCACCCTCTCCTGGTCTGCAGGGTTTCTGCTGAGAAATCCAGTAATAGTTGTATTGGGGTTCCTTTGTATGCAATGTGTTTACCTCATGCTCCTCCCAGAGTGTTTTCTTAGTCTTTGATTTTTGGTAGTTCATTATTATGGGTATTGCTAAACTCCTCTTTTAGGCTAAATTTGGTTACAGATTTCTGTTTTTGTTCTATCCATGTATTGGCATCTTTCCCCAGATTTGGGAAGTTTTCAGCCATTATTTCTTTAAATATGCTTTACCACCCTTTTTCTCTTTCTTCTTCTTCAATTTGGATTAGGAGTAGGTTAGGTTTTTCAGTGGTGTCCCATAATTCCTGAAGGTTTTCTTTATTCCTTTTTATTCTTTTGTATTTTTGTTCTCTGACTACATAATTTAAAATATTCTGTCTTCAAAATTACTGATTCTTTCTTCTGTTTTTGTCTGCTATTGAAGCTTTCTATTGATTTTTTCAGTTTAGTCATTGTATTATTTCTCTAGGATTCCTATCAGGTTTTTTATTGTTTCCATTTCTTTGTCAAATTTATTTAGTTTATATATTGTTTTCCAAATTTTATTTAATTTTTTACCTGTGCATTCTTATAGTTAACTGAACTTCTTTAAGAGAAATATTCTGAATACTTTATCACTCATTTTATTGATCTCCATTTCTCTCTGGTCCATTGTTGGAGGCATCATGATTTCCTGATTCTTCATAATACTTGTATCTTTGTGCTGTTGTCTGTGCATTTGGGTAAACAGTACATCTTCTTGCCTTTACATGTGTTTTTTGGCAAGGATAGACATTCACTATTTAGTACAACCTATATTACTGGAAGGACCAGCTGGTAATAACCCTGGGAAGGTAGAGCTTGTGGGTTCTCTAGTTAGCCAGACCACTGCCTTTACACTGATATTGAGTGTGCTGGGTGGTTGGGTTCCACTGTCCAGTAAGACCACTGGCTGGGCTCTGCCATCAGGTGCAGCTGTTGGTTGGCACCACGGTGGCCTCTGATCAGGCCAGTAACATATCTGACTGGGTGGTTCTTCTATTTGGGATGTGTAACTAGGCAACACTGCAGGCTGGGCTCTGATATTAGGCAGAGTTGCTACTTGGAATTGATGGGACAAGAAGTTATGCTCCGTAGAAATGCATGATTGAGGGTTGTCTTCCTGCCTGGGTGGAATCATGGGGCAGGATTTTTGGTTAAGCTGAGCTGCTCTATGGACTCCTAGTTCAAGCACTTCTAGCCCTTATGCTTTGCTGAAATGCACAGAGGTGGGCATTACCCTGACTGGGTAGAGCTGTGAGGTGGTCTTTTGGATAAGCTGAGCCACTGTTTGGCCTCCAGTCAAGCAGGCCTCACCTCTACATTTCTCCAAAATGTGCAGAGGCAGGCATCTCCCTGCTTGGGTGAGGGTACAGTTGAAATTTTTAGCTTAGCAAAGACACACTTTGAACTTCAGGGGCAAGCAGGTATAGCCGCTAAGACTCTTCAAAATGGACAGAGGCTGGCATCTCCCTGTCTGGGAAGGATCATGGGTTGGGCTCTGAGGCTAACTGATAAGAGACTCAAGCCAGTTTGCACTTTCCATAGTGCTTTTGGGAGCAATCAGCTCTGCTTTGCATGTGGGCTATGAAGTGGACTAGTATCTCCAATCAGGCACCACAAGTGGCAGAAACACAGAGCTACCACCAAGATACATGCACTGGTTACTGTGAGCTTTCCTTCCTATCTTTGTTTCAACCTGACCTTAGGTAATCTAGCCTCGCTATTATATCCAGTATTAGCTACAATGTAAGATTAAAGTGGGCCCCCTAAGAAGTGTCTTGGAATACTAGCAAAGCTGAATGTTCACTTTCAGCTCTCTTTTCTCCCTATAGAAACTGTAAGCCAAGGGAAATTTTCTCCATGTGGCACTGTGCCGACTTGGGGGAGGGGAAGGGCTGGTGCCACTGAGGTGAGACCATTCCATTTGCCTTTCTTTTCTTTTTTTTTTTTTTTTTTTTTTCTGTCCTTTTTGAGACCGGCTGCACCACGCTCAGCCAGTGAGCACTGTGAGCGCACTGGTCATCCCTATATAGGATCTGAACCCACGGCGGGAGCGCTGCCACGCTCCCAGCGCCACACCCTCCTGAGTGTGCCACGGGCTCGGCCCCAATTTGCCTTTCTAATATGGTTTTTATTCAGTTCTGTGGTTCACATGAGTGTTTCAGGCTTGTTCTCAAATATAGGAGTTTTCACTAAGATTTTCTTGTCTGTGGATAGTTGCCAGTTGAACTTTCTCTTGAAGAGAATCAAGCCTAAGCCTTCCTATTTCACCATCTTGCTGAAGTCATTCTTCCTGGTTATATCTTAAGTTCAATTCTTGGATTATTTTATTTTCACCTTTTAAAAGGAGAAATTCCTCTTTAGAGAAGTGTTGTAATTTAAATAATTTGTTTAAACTTCAGTGGCATTTATTTTGTACTATACATAAATTCTATCGTACACAATCTTTTGTTTTATATTCTAATGGCTTCACATTTTTTCTTGTTGTTTCTATAGTAAAATTATAAATTGCTCCAAGGACATATTTTATATGTACTTTCATATTCCATAGCCCGCCACCAAATATGTTGCTTAATAATAGTTATTGGTCGAGTGTAATTAAGATACTAAATATAGCATTCTGAAAGCACTGTTTGTAAATAATTTGTATTTTCATGTATGCAAAAAAGTTCCAGTAATCATTCCAGACTTTCATCATTGATCAATAGGCATAATAAAGCAGAAAACTATTTCTTATTTATTCTCTTAAATAGTGTTCTGACCAGAGTATTTTCCATTAAGAATAATCATGCACTCAATGGTTAACATATAAAGAATGGGTCTGGGTCTATGCTTTTTCTACTGTTGTAATTCAAATCGTGGCTTCTTTACCCAGACCTTTAACTTCTGCTTCAGAAGTTTCCTTAGATATAGCACTCAGGTTCTTGATATTTTTACCTGTTAAATAATGTAATTGAAAGAAAGAAATGAAACACATGTGTAAATTGATTCAATGATTTGTAATTATCAAAGAGCATGGTGCTCCTTCTCTTATTACCATCTTATTTTTAGTCTAATATTTGCAAAACTTTATAAACAAAATAATTGCTGATTCACAGAAACGAAATTCATTACTGTCACAATTAGAAGCAAGCAACTGTTATTTCTTTATTAATGAGAATAATGTTTTAACTGTGAAATATTAACTCACCATCCCATAATTGCTTTTAATTTTCTAAAGATATTTTAATAAATATTTTCTTCAATAAAATACATTAAAGAAATGAAATACTTATATGCTCTAGATAGCATATAAGTTGATATAAACAATCCTCTTTAATTCTTCTTATTAATTCACTTGGATAAGTAAAAATAGTCATCTGCCAGAGATAAGCATGATTTGTAACAATGAATATGCTAATAAAATTTTTAAAAATATATTAATGTGTTCCTCCATATTAAAAAAAGGTGAAAGCCTCCTGTAAATATCTATTTCATTTTTTTTAAATCCATCTAGTTAAAGTGTTCAAACCTGAAGTCCCTCATGCTGCTTTATTTATTTATTTATTTATTTATTTATTTATTTATTTATTTATTTATTTACTTTTATTTATTGGCTACAGGACTTACCCTCTTCTTATATATTATATAAATATTTATTGTGTTTATAATTTACTGATTTCTTTTCCCTCTATGATGTAACCTTCTTAAGAAAAGGCATTTTTCTTAATGTGTTCAGTGATTCTGGAAAAATTTGACATCTATTAAGCAGATCACCATGCACTAGTTATCAATCCCAGGGGAGGACGCTCCACGTTTCTACTCATTGCATCTTGGTATCAGAGTGATCAAGGGAAACACAACATAGTCAAGCACTGGGTGGAACAATGTTTTGCTTACATAGGGAAGACACAGAGCAAGATCAGCTTCAATCGTGTTCACTGATCCCCCATGGCCAGTCGGTCTCTCCCAGAAGCCAACTCAGGGCAATTGGCTACTGACAGCCCTCTCCTGTCACAGTAGAATGACCCAGTTTCCACCCTGCAGAGGACAGAGAGATTGGTGGGGTTGCTCAGGTGCCATGTGATGAACACACTTAAGCAGAACAAAGGAGCATACATTGAGCTTGTTATAGGGAAAGATATTTCCACCTAAGGCAATAAGCCCCGCACAAGTCCTGTGGGCTCCTTATCTCTTGGTAACAAAGTGTTCGAGGCTCAAAATTCATTCTTATGTGACCAAGTAGGGGTCAAAAGACTGCACACGTGAGACTGCTTTTCCCTACAACATCCATGTGCAAAAAAAGAATGATTCGTCTTTACATCATAAAGAAAAATTAACTCAAAATGTATCATAACCCTAAATGAAAAACCTAAAATTAACTAGAAAAAAAATCAGAGAAAAATTTTTGTAACCTTTTGTTGGGCAAAATTTCTTGGGTTTGACACCAAAAGCATAATTTATAAAATAAAAACTTTATCACAATTAAAAAATTATGTTCTTCAAAAACACCATTAAGAAAATTAAAAGACAAGACACAGAATGGGAGAATATGTTTGCAAAATATGTCTTATAAAGAACTGGTATATAGGATTAATATAGAAATTTCAAACCTCAGTTTTAATGAAACATTCCAGTAAAAAATAGGAAAAAGTTTTGACATATCACCCAAGAAACACATGAAAAGATGTTCAACATCATTACTAATTAGGAAAATACAAACAAAAAATATAACGAAGTCCATTACACACCATCACAATGAGGTATAAAGAAAATGACAAATACCAAATCTCGGTGAGGATGCAGAACAACTGGAATGCTAATGCATTTACTAATGTGGATTTAAAATGGTGTGGCCATTTGGGAAAACAATTTTGCAGAGTCTTATAAAAATAAACATATAATTATCATATGACTCAGCAATCTCACTCCTACATACTACCACAATGAAATAATGACATCTATTCACGTGAAATCTTTTGCAGAGGTTTATAATGACTTTATATATATTCACCCAAAACTGGAAAACCCCAAATGTACTTCAGTGGGTGGGTGGATGGATAAACAAACTGTTGTATATTCATAGAATAAAATACTATTCGGAAATACAAAGAAATAAACTTCGGATACACTTGATAACATGGATAATTATGGAACACTTTGTTCTAACTTGAGTAAACAAGATTCAGAAGGCAATATAATAAGGACTCCATTCACATGCCTTTCTGGGAAAGCAAAACTACAGGTTCGGAAAATCAGAGGCTGCCATAAGACAGGTGGAAAATAACCTTCCAGCAGTAAATTATTATAATGGATAGCCGACAGTGAAGAGGAGGCTTAGTGTAAAAGTATATTTACCATCGTCATGATTGTGTCTCATTGTGTTACATTTGATGTTCTTACTTTACATAGGCACATGACATACATCATACAATGCATTTACTGAAAGGTAAAACCAAAGAATATTTTATTTGTTTAGAGACTTGAACCTTAGTATTAGCTAGCAATTTCGTGTACAGTAGTGTGAGACTATTTTGAATTTTTTCTTTTCATACAGTATGGCTAATCTTCACTCCTGAGCAATGATTTCAGTGTGTCTGATATAACCATCTTTAATAGAGTCACATTTCACTGAGATCCTGAAAGGCTACTGCAAAAAGGCCCCATCTGTGAGCAGGTTTCTGATATCCCCTGTCTAAGTCAGCACAAAAGAATGATGAAAGCCAAAAACAAAAATCCATTTGTGGATACAAAATAAATTTTATAGACCGTTGTATCATAACCTCGGTTACTCACCTCTCAGCAGTGTTTTTGAGGATTAGTAGGTCATTATGAAGTTCCAAAAATGTACCTTGGGAAAAGCAGAACTGGTTACAATTTTGCAGCATAGGTAAGCTTTCTAAAAACAAATAAATAAATCTTTAAAAGATTTCTTATGATGGCTGTAGAAGAAAATTTAATAGACACAGTAAAGCTAGAGTTCAAGAAATTTTGCTTGCCTCGGATTTTGGTTATCACAAATTTTAACATTAAGCTTTACCCCTAGAAAAGACTTCATGTAACACAGAGCTGATATTTCAAATTTGAAGGGAAAATGTATTAATTATTTGAGAACTGCAATTGAGGAAAAACTCCATAACAGTGAAAATATGAAAAATAATATTTACGTGAAAATGAGAGAAACATGAAATAGGTATTTGTTTTTATTTTAAATGGGCTTAATTATAATACATAGAATTTTAGTCAGGATAAACCATAATTTGTTCAACTGATAAAAATCTTTACTGTCAGATTCAAACTGTAAATGGAATTGTGAAGTAACTGTCAAACTTCTTAGAGAGCAATAAATTTTTAAGCATTTTACCAATATGTATTTTTAAAATTATTATAAATGTTTATTTATTTATTGTTAGAGCATTATATTAAATATTTATTTATTTTGTTTAAGATTTATTTATACATGTTGCACATTGTTTCAATATAAGCATATACTGCACATTGATTGATTCACTTAGGGTATGAAGCACAGTTTTGTACCCATTGATCCGCCATTTTTCCTCTTCACCCCACCCCCACCTGCCAATATGTATTTGTATCCAGAAGGGTAATATGCTGATAGTGAACTAGCCTTAGTTTTGTTTTCTTTCTTTCTTTCTTTTTATTGAAACACAGTTGATTGTACATATTTGTGGGGTACAGAGTTGAATATCAATACCTGTGTGTAATATGTGATACTCAAATCAGGATAATTAGTATATAAAACATTATATGATATAATTGTTTTTGGTCACCCTTTACCAACTCCTCCCTAATCCCTCCTCCATCTTTCCCTTTCCCACCTCTGATAAACTCAGTTCTAGTCTATCCTTTTGAAAGTTGAATGTATTATTGTGATTTTTGTATCTTTCTTTATTTCTTTATTTGTTTATATTTTTAGTTCCCACTTATGAGTGAAGACATGGGGTATTTATCTTTCTGTTCACTTAACATAATTTTCTCTAAGTTCATCCATATTGCTATGAATGGCAGAATTTATTTTTTGTGGCTGAGTAGTATTCCATTGTATAAAGATACCACATTTTCCTTGTCCAGTGGTCAAATGATGAAAATTTTTCTTGGTTCCAACTTTTGGGTATTGTAAACAGAGCTGTGATAAACATGGGAGTGCAGGTATGCCTTGACATGATGATTTCCATTCCTTTGGATATATACACAGCAGTGGAATTGCTAGGTCTTATGGCAGTTCTGTCTGTAGTTGAGGAACATCCATACTGTTTTCTGTAATGGCTGCATCAATTTAAAGTCCCAGCAACAGTGTAGGAGTGTAGAGCTAGGGCTAAGTCTCACAGAACCCTCGAGCCCGTAGTCCAGACTGGGTCACAAACCCTTCACACGCAGGTCTATGAGCTAGGCAATAGGAAAAGGTCCTTGGAGCCATGAGTGAAGAAATAATAGGCTTTATTCAGAGCTAGGAGCAGCAGACCCAATGGCTTCCCAGAGTGTCTCTATAGAAGCTTCACACATCATCCCTGTTAGTCCTTTATACTCAAGTCCATAATCCAAAACACCTGGGTGCACATGTGCAATCACTTTAGACAATAACACAGAACACACATGCACAGGTGCATACCCACCTCAGATGCTCAGCAAGACACTGAACATCCCAGGGGTCCTGACCATTTTTCATATAGTTTCCCAACAAGGGGGGTTCCCCTTTCTCCACATCCTCTCCAGCATTTGTTATTCTCTGTCTTTTTGATAATAACCAGTCTCACTGGGGTGACATGATATCACAATGTGGTTTTAATTTGCATTTATGTGATTCTGAATGATGTAGAGCATTTTTTCATGTGTCTATTGGACATCTGTATGTGTTCATATGAGAAATGCTTATTCAGCTCCTTTGCCCACTATTTAAATCTGGTTATTTGTTTTTTTTGCTGTTAACTTGTTCGAGTTCCTAGCATATTCTCATTATTAATCCTTTATTGTATGCATAGCTTGCAAATATTTTCTTCCACTTTGTAGGTTTCTTTTCATTCTGTAGGTTGTATTTTTTTTTTTTTTGTACAGAAGCTTTTTAGTTTGATATAATCTCATTTGTTTATTTTCTCTTTTGTGCCTGTGCATTTGGGATCATAAAGCCTTTCCTGTATATTTTCTTCCATTTGTTTTATAATATCAGGTCCTATATTTATGTCTTTTATCAATTTGTGTTGATTTTGTTATATGGTGAGAGGTACAGGTCTAATTTCATTCTTCTACTTGTGGATATCCAGCATCATTTATTGAAGAGTCAGTCTTTTCCCCAATGTATGTTCTTGGTGCCTTTGTCAAAGATCAGTTGGCTGTAAGTATGTGGGTTGATTTCTGGATTCTCTGTTCTTTCCTATTGGTCCAAGTGTCTATTTGTATGCCAGTGCCATTCTATTTTGGTTACTATAGCTCTGTAGTATAGTTTGAAGTCAGGTATTGTTATGCCTCTGGATTTAGTTTTTTTGCTCAGGATTGCTTTGGTTATTCTGGGTCTTTTGTGGTTCCCTGTGAATGTTAGGACTGTTTTTTCATTTTCTGTGTAGAATGTCATTGGTAATTTGATGGGAATTGCATTGAATCTGAAGAACACTTTGGGTAGTATAGACATTCTCACATTATTAACTCTTCCAATGAAAGAGCATGGAATATATTTTCCATCTTTTGTATCCTCTTTATTTCATCAGTTATTTGTAGCTCCTATTGTAGAGATATTTCACCTCCTTTGCTAAAACGATTCCTAGGTATTTTATTTTTTTGGTCATGATTGTAAATGGGCTAGCTTTCTTGATTTCTTTCTCTGCTGGTTTGATGTTGGAGTATAAAAACTCTAATTTTTTGAGTGTTGATTTTTTATCATACAACTTAACTGAAATCATTTGTCAGCTCTAAGAGTTTTTTCTTAGGGTCCTTATGTTTTTTCTAAATATAGGATCATGTCATCTGCTAAGAGTGACAATCTGACTTGGTCTTTTCCTATCTGGATGCCCTTTATTTCTTTCTCTTGCCTGAATGCTCTGGCTAGTACTTCCAATACTATGTAAAATATGAGTGGTGAGAGTGGGGTTCTTTGTCTTGTTCCCATTCTAAAGAGAAAAACTTTCAATTTTTCCCCATTCAGGATGATACTGGCAGTGGGTTTGTTGTATATGGCTTTTATTGTTGAGATACTTTCCTTCTATTCCTAATTTGTTGAAAGTCTTTATCATTAAGCGTTATTGAATTTTGTCATATTCTTTTTCTGCATCGATTTTGATAACCATATGGTTTTTGACTTTGATTTTATGCATGTGGTATATTACATTTATTGATTTGCATATGATCAACCATCCTTGCATCTGTGGGATGAATCCCACTTGATCACGGTGCATAATTTTATTGATGTGTTGCTGTATGTTGCTTTATTCTGTTTGCTAATATTTCATTAAGCACTTTTCCATCTGTGTTCACCAGATACATTTGCTATAGTTTTCTTTTCTTGTATCTTCATCTGGTTTGGCTGTCAGGGTGATGCTGGCCTCATAGAATGAGTTTGGGAGAATGGACTCCATTTCAATTTTTTGGAATTGCTTGAAGAGAATTTGTATTAATTCTTCTTCTAAGCTTTGGTAGAATTCAGCAGTGAAGTCATCTAGTCCTGGGCTTTTCTTTTTTGGGAGACTGCTGATAACTGCTGCAATCTTGTTGCTTATTATTGGTCTGTTCAGAATTTTTATGTCTTCTTTGTTCAATCTTGGTAGTTTGTATGTGTCCAGAAGTTTATCCATCTTCAAATTTGTTGGAGTATACTTGTTTATATTAGTCTCTAATGTTTTTTGTTTATATTTAGTCTCTAATGTTAACATATAAAATTTGTTTATATTAGTCTCTAATGTGGTATTGGTTGTAATGTCTCCTTTTTTATTTCTTATGTTTATGTTTATTATTTGGGTCTTGTTTTTAGTTAGCATAGCTGACAGTTTTTCTATTTTGTTTATTTTCTCAAAAAAACAATTTTTGTTTTATTTAATCTTTTGTATCATTTTTGGGGTCTCTATTTCATTTAGTTCTGCTCTGTTCTTAATTATTTCTTTCTATCTACTAATTTTGGGGTTGAATTTTTCTTTTTCTATTTCTTTTACATGTGGCCTTAGTTTGTTTATTTGAAATCTTTCTATTCAGTTGATATGTGTTTATTGCAATAAAATTCCCTCTCAGTACAGCTTTGCAGTGTTCCAGATGTTTTGGTATGATGTGCCTTTATTTTCATTTGTTTCAAGACATTTTTTGATTTCCTGTTTAATTTCTTCTTGAACCCATAGGTTGTTCAGGAGCATGTTGTTTAATTTCCATGTGTTTGTTTAGTTTCCAGAGTTTCTAGTTTTAGTCTGTTGTGGTCTGAAAAGACACTTGAAATTAATTTATTTTTTATTTATTGAGACTTAATTTTGACCTAATATGTGTTCTATCCTGGAAGTGTTGCATGAGCTGATGAGAAGAATGTATATTCTGTAGCTGTTAGATAAAATATTCTGTAGATATCTGCCAAATCCAATTGGTCTAAGGCATGTTTTAAATTCTTTATTTCTCTGTTGATTTGTTGCTCATATGATCTGTCTAATGTCACGAGAAGGGTGTTCAGATCCCCAACTATTATCATATTTGGGTCTATCTCTTTCCTCAGGGCTAATAATGTTTGCTCTATCTATCTGGGTGTTCCAGTTTTGGGTACATATATATTTATGATTGCTGTGTCTTCTTGCAGGATAGATCTCTTTATTACTATACAAGGGCCTTCTTTGTATCTCTTTATAGTTTTGGGTTTAAGGCTGTGGGCAGCCCTCTGCAAGACTAGCAGAAAGCAGAAAGCATGCCCAGGTACACAGCAGTCGTGGGGAGCCCCTGCCAGACTTGCAGAAGACAGGAAGCACACCCAGGGACCTCAGCAGCTGTGGACAGCCCCGGCACTGCTGCAGAAACACTGCCACACTGGAGGTACACCACAGCCCCTGCCACAGCTACTTCTGCTGCAAGGATGGCTTGCTGCCACAGCAGCAGCCACCATGACTATGCAGGATGCCCACAGACAACTGAACTGCATTGGCAAAGGAGAGTCACCAGCACAGCCTGGTGAAAGAATGTCAATAACCTCTGCAAGAAATCACTAAATGCTTCAATGCCTAGGCCATGGAGGCACTTACATATGACTCCCATGTAGAATATGGCTGAAGTACCCACAAGGAGACTACACTGCTGCATCTAACCGGAACCAATACTAAAATATCCTACTCAATGATCAATATAAAACACATCAAAGGAAGAAGTGTCTCTCCTCAAACCCACTCTAGAGTAATAGAAGAAGCAACTACTCTACCAGATGAACAGACATCAACAAAGAAATACTAGATGTACATTTTTTTAAAAAGAAAGAAATAAAAAGTAAGTCCACCAAAGGATTACAATAACTCTCAAGTACCAGAACTCATAGAGCAGGAAGCCCTTGAAATGACTGAAAATGAATTCTGAATAACAATCTGAAGGAAACTCAATGAGATACAAGAAGACTCAGTTAGATGACACAATGAACTGAGCAAAACTGTGCAGGAAATGAAGAAGGAAATTTACAAGAAGATTAATACTTTTTAAAAAATGTAGCAGAACTCGTACAACTGAAGGACTCATTCAACAAAATAAAAAACACAACTGAGAGCCTAGGCAGCAGGCTAGAGTAAGAAGAAGAAAGAATTTCTGATCTTGAAGACAGTCTTTTCAAAATAATTCAGGTGTATAAATTTTTTCTTAATTTAAATGAAGAAAATCTAATACAGATAGCAGACAACCTTAAGCATATGAACATCCAAATCATCGGTGTTCCAGCAGGAAAGGAGAAAGGAAAAGGCATTAAAAACATATTCAATGAAATAATAGCAGATAACTTCAAAGGTATAGGGAGTACATGGACCTTCAGATTTAGGTGGCTCAAAGATCCTCAAATAAATTCAATCAAAAAAAAAAAAAAACACATTATAGTCAAACTGACAAAATTCAAAGACAAAGAAAAAAACCCTAAAAACAGCAGAAGTGTCAAGTCACTTATAAGGGAGTCCCCAACAGATTAACAGCAGAGTTCTCAATAGAAACATAGAAACTCTACGTACCAGAAGAGAATGGTATGATATACTCAAAATACTAAAAAGAAAGAAAACCACACAGAAAACTGCCAGCCAAGAATGCTATTCCCAGCCAGCCTATCCTTTTATTTAAAGCTGATTTCAAAACTATGCTATCTACCGTGGGTGATTAAATATGCAGTATAGGCATGTATTGAAACAACACACAGTATCCCACAAAAATTGGGAGAAAAAAGCTGATTTCACAAGATTCTCTGTAGGAAAACATTTCATTATTCTGTTGAATACTTCTCTAGGTGCTGTATAAGTGGAGTTTATATAATATTCATTTTAAGCTTTTCACTAATTCTTACATAATGTGCATTTTCTCTGTAAAAAAGTGTCTGATTTTATTAAGAACTTGATGTTCATTAGTGAGAGCACAGCAATTACAAAATAGTGAAAAGGAACTCTCACTTATTTCTTGTGGGAATGCAAAATGGTACCGCTACTGTGGGAGACAGTTTATCAATTTCCTACAATTTTAAACATAGTCTTACCATACAGTTTAGTAATCATGCTCTTAAGTGTTTACCCAACTGACACGAAAACTATATCCACACAAAAACCTTAATGCAAATGTTTATAACAGCTTTAGTCATAATCGCCTAAAACTGGGAGCAACTTAGATGTCTTTTAATTGGTTAAAGGTTAAACTATGGCACATCCATCCAATGTCACATTATTTTTAGAAAAAAACAGTATGTTTTTAAGCCATTAAAGACATGGGTGAACCTTAAATACATACGCATGTTGGAATGAAAGAAGCCAGTCTGAAATGGCTATATACTATATAATTCTAGTTGTATGGCATTCTGGAAATGATAAAACTATTAAAAAAGTTACTAACAAAAAAGATGAGCAGCTGTCAAGGGTTTGGGGATTGGAGGGAATTTTGAATAGGTAAAGCATGTGGAATTTTTTAGGATGGTGAAACTATTCTGTATGATACTGTAATAATGGATGCATGACATTATGTTTTTGTCAAAATCTATAGAACTTTATAGCACAAAAAGTGAGTCAATGCATGCAATTAAAAAATCATTTAGGAGATAATGGTATGACAGTTTTCAATGCAGAATGTGACAAAACAATCTATACATATTGTAAATGTATAGAACAACTTCAATGAAGAATGTTCCACATTCTAAGTAATTTTTAAAATTAGTAGAATCTGTTAGACTAAAGGCAAAATGAATTGCAACTAAGCACCAAAGTCTAGTTGATTGTTATTTCTCACAGGATGTGTGTTAACTATTGTGATACCATAACCTGGAATTAAACAATGTAGAAAATGTATGATAGGTTGTGGGAGTCAGTTTTGTAACTGTTGGGAGTGGGAGATTACAGATAAGCAAAAGCAGGAGGCTAGAATGATTCATGTGGTAATGAGTTAGAGTTGAAGATATTAGTATGAACCTATTTTAACCTACTATAGATGTTGATGATTGCATCTGTATAATTATAGATAACTGTATATACATGAGTTAGCATCCATACATATAGCTCCTTTGTCAGCTGACAAGGCTGAAAAGCAAGACACCCCAGGAGCAATGAGCATACCTAGCAGCCAGATCTTGGCTGACGGTTAGCTCAATTGATTAGAGTGCATCCTTGTAACATCCAGATCTTGGTGCTAAGTAATAACAACAGCAACAACAGTAATAATAATAGCAATAATACCATTATTTAATAAAAGTAAACAGGGCTTTTTGGAGAAATGTATATGTTTCTAAGACTGAGCAGAAAATTTACAAGATGAGCCTAGAAAATCTTTAAGTTCTAGAAAAGAAAGTGCTAGAAAGAAAAAAGAATGTGTATGTCAGAGATACAGGAGCCAACGAAAAGACTGTGTAGTATTCAAAGCTGAAAAAAGTATTTAAGAAACATTATTAATAATGCAGCATTGGATTATAGCCCATTGTATGAAATATTCATGAGTCCATAGTGATATAAATAAATGATTAAATTAATTAATTAATAATGAAAGAGACAAATTTTCTATGCAAAGGAATTCCATATAATTTATGTATGTACTTTACCCTCAAGGATGTAGAGCATAACTAAATCCCTAACACCCCACTCCTTAAATTGTTGGCTAAATATTGTAATTTCTTTCCAAAGACTACAGTATGAAAAGAAGGTGAGGAGGTATAACTTTTCAAAGCATAAATTTGACCAGCCCTATTTCTTCCAGGTGATCAAGGTTAACGTCATTGTGATAAGTGATGCTGTTCAAACGTACCCCTGGCATGCTGTGAAAATATGCCACTTTATCTCCGTGGTCTTCCCCCCAAAACAAAAAATTACAATCTAAACATAAAAAAAAGTCAGACAAATCCCACTGGAGTGGAATTCTACAAAATTCCTGACCAATACTCCTCAAAGCTGTCAAGATCACCAAACACAAGGAAAGTCTGAGAAACTGTCACTGCCAAAAGAAGTCTAAGGAGATGCTGACTAGATTTAATGTGATATTCTGAATGGGATTCTGGAATGGAAAAAGGATATTAAGTAAAAATTAAGGAAGTCTAAATAAATTATATAATTTAGTTAATGATAATTTATCAATATTGGTTGATATTGTAACAATATCAATATTGATTATACCAAATTATCATGCAAATATAAGATGTTAATAATAGGAAAAACTGAGTGCAGAGAATATGAGAACTTACAGTTCTTGTCTCTGATATTATTTTTTTTTTTGTAAATCTAAAACTGCTTTAGAATAAAAGTTTATTTTAAAAAGTAAAAAGAGACAAAGAAAA
>NW_007730862.1:110313-110640 GCF_000696425.1 Galeopterus variegatus | reverse complement strand
TTTTTTTTTTTGTAAATCTAAAACTGCTTTAGAATAAAAGTTTATTTTAAAAGGTAAAAAGAGACAAAGAAAAAGGGAAAATATGAACCAATTAAATGTACAGATTTTGATTTATATGGGAACTTTGAGTCATGTGTTCATTTGTAAGCTTATAAACAAAAAACTTGGGGAGAAATATATATGCATATATACAAAGTCTGCTATATTAGTTGAAAGCACCTTAGGATGAGGAGATTGTTAAATTTTTCAATAGTATAATATACATTGGGGGGAATAAGTGTAGTATACAATAGTTCTTTTCCATATTTTCCCCCAAATCAATGGAAA
>NW_007730862.1:108404-109842 GCF_000696425.1 Galeopterus variegatus | reverse complement strand
TGTTTCTCCTATGTTTTCTTTAAGAAGTTTCATTGTTTCAGGGTGTATATTTAATTTTTAATCCATTTTGACTTGATTTTAGTTTATGGTGAGAGGTATGGGTCTAGTTTCATTCTCCTGCATATGGATATCCAGTTATCCCAGCACCATTTGCTGAAAATACAGTCTCTTCCCCAGTATATAGGCTTGGTGCCTTTGTCAAAGATCACATGACTGTAGGTGTGTGTGTTGATTTCTGGATTCTCTATTCTATTCCACTGATCATTGTGTCTGTTTTTATGCCAGTACCATGCTGTTTGGGTTATTATAGCTTTGTAGTATAGTTTAAAATCAGGTGATGTTATGTCTCCAGGTTTATTTATTTATTTATTTGCTCAGAATTTCTTTAGCTATGTGTGGTCTTTTGTTATTCTATATAAATGTTTGGATAGTTTTTTCCATTTCTGAGAAAAATGTCATTGGAATTTCTATGGGTATTATATTGAATTTGTATATCACTTTGGGTAGTATAGACATTTTCACTATGTTGATTCTTCCAATCCAAGAGCAGCATGGGATATATTTCCATCTTCTTGTGTCCTCTTTAATTTCTCTCAACAGTGGTTTGTAGTTCTTATTGTAGAGATTTTTACTTCCTTGGTTAACTCTATTCCTAAGTTTGTTTGGGTTTTTTTGGTGGCTATTATAAATGGGCAAGCTTTCTCGATTTCTCTTTCTCCTTGTTCACTATTTGAGAATAGAAATGCTACTGATTTTTGTGTGCTGATTTTGTATCCTGCTACTTTACTGAAATCATTTATCAGCTCCAAGAGGTTTTTTGTAGAGGCTTTAGGTTGGTTGATATATAGGATCATGTCGTCTGCAAACAGGGACAGTTTGACTTCATCTTTTCCAATCTGAATGCCCTTTATTTCCTTCTCTTCTCTGATTGCTCTGGCTAGTACTTCCAACACTCTGTTGAATAGGAGTGGTGAGAATGGGCATCCTTGTTTACTTCCTGTTCTTAAAGGAAAATCTTTCAGCTTTTCCCCATTCAGGATGATATTGGCAGAAGGTTTATCATATATGGCTTTAATTATGCTGAAATACTTTCCATCTATATCTAACTTGTAGAGAGTCTTTATCATGAACGAGTGTTGAATTTTATCAAATGCTTTTTCAGCATCTATAGAGATGATCATATGGTCCTTGTGTTTGATTTTATTGATATGGTATATCACATTTATTGTTTTGCCTATGTTGAACCAACCTTGCATCCCTGGGATAAATAACACTTGATCATGATGTATAATTTTCTGTATGTGTTGCTGTATTCTGTTAGCTAGTATTTTATTGAAGATTTTTGCATCTGTATTCCTCAAGGATATTGGCCTGTAGTTTTTTTTTAGTTGTATCTTTACCTGGTTTTGGTATCAGGGTGATGTTTGCTTCATAGAAT
>NW_007730862.1:71449-107409 GCF_000696425.1 Galeopterus variegatus | reverse complement strand
AGTTGTTTATGGCAGTCTCTAATGATTCCTTGTATTTCAGAGGTATCATTTGTAATATCACCTTTTTCATTTTTAATTTTTTTATTTGGGTCTTCTCTTCTTTTTTTAGTTAGCTGTGCTAATGGCTTGTCACTTTTATTTATCTTTTCAAAAGACCAATTTTTTTATTCATTGATCTTTTGTATCATTTTGGGGGTTCAATTTCATTAAGTTCTGCTCTGATTATAATGATTTCTTTCCATTTGCTAACTTTGGGTTTGATTGTTCTTGTTTTTCTAGTTCTTTAAGGTGAAGTACTATGTTGTTCACTTGCCATCTTTCCATCCTCAAGCCAGACTTCTTTCTGTCAAACTCAAGGGGATTTTATTACAATTATATATTCATCATTCAATCTAAATCACTTTCAAACAAAAAAGCAGAGAGACTCCAGGTACATTAACAGGAACAATCCATGAAACATTTACCAGTGTTCCTTTTCCTAACAATATTTGCTGTTTTCAACTCAAAACCACATACAACTTGGGCATATTCGCTGGACATTTTAACAGAAGTTATTTTCAGATTGGTTATTTGGTCTTAGAGACCACAATCATCTCTATCTGTTGAGCTTTCCTTCATTAGCTCCACTTTCCTTTTGTTACCTAAGACCAAACATTAAGTTTAACTTCATTAAAATATTGGAGAGGAAACAGAAAAGGAAAGAGAGAGAGAGGGAGAGAGCTCACGCAAAAAATACTCATATTATCACATTTCAGTAGCAGACAATTGTATTTAAACTATAGTTTAAGTGGGAGTTAATTATCCACATTATAGATATGTTTGGGGTCCAGATTCAGATACAAACTGAAGTCAAGTTCTCTTTTCATTTAAATATATGATTTCAAATTCAATCTTGGGCATTATTAGGATAGCTTCCTGTTCCTTCTGAAGACCTTTCCTTCTGTGGTAACTTATAAGGTTTAAGAGGCATTACATGGTCCCAAATTTTTTGTAGTTAATTAAATCTTATTTACATCTGGACATTTTAATCTAAAGATATACTCCAGGGAGTCCCCAAGTACTGCCTCTATTGTGTAGCAGCAAACTCATTTCCCTTTTATAGCCAGGTACCATCACCATAACTAACATTATAACCTCCTTTTCAAATTTCAACAAAAAGAGAAAAATATGCTGTGCACTGAAGCCTCTAAAGTCTCCTCCACTACTCCCCCTCTCTGCCCCTGCCACTATAGCCAGGTACCATCACCATAACTAACATTATAACCTCCTTTTCAAATTTCAACAAAAAGAGAAATATATGCTGTGCACTGAAGCCTCTAAAGTCTCCTCCACTACTCCCCCTCTCTGCCCCTGCCACCACCAGGACAGTTAGAAGCTCTGCTGTTTATTTTCCCTTTAGCCTCAGCCCTCATGCAAATTTATGTCTTCAGCATATGCTCCAAGTAGGTAAAAACCCTCATGGGAAAAAAAGCAGTTTCAAAGAGCTCAGTCTCAAAGGTCTTCCCTTATTTTCCTGTTGCTTTGACACCTATCTGCTGCTTTGTCTAGTTGTATCACCTGAAGAATTGTATACCTGTTTTCACCTGCTTGTTTAATTTTCTCACCTGGAGCACTAGGCTTTTACAAACTATTCAATCTACAGAAAATGGAGAGTCTGTCTCTTAAAAAAAATACCTTTAGGTGAACAATATTCTACATAAAGTATACAAACTTTAAGTAAGCAATTAATGAATTGTAATTGAGCATAGCTGTGTAACCAACACTCAGTCAAGAAATAGAATATTCCCAGTACCGTGTAATTCTCTCTCTGCCTTCTCCCAATTTGTACATAATCAAACATTTTCACAAGTCACCTTTCGGTTCCTCTTATGTTCAAACTTAAGGAATTTTGAAAGTGTAACAATTTACATAGTTACATGAATAAATTTAAACAGTATGTGTTGTGAGTGTGGCTTCAACATTCTTCATTCAA
This sequence comes from Galeopterus variegatus, assembly GCF_000696425.1. Lineage (NCBI taxonomy): Eukaryota > Metazoa > Chordata > Mammalia > Dermoptera > Cynocephalidae > Galeopterus > Galeopterus variegatus. The sequence goes on along the minus strand of NW_007730862.1, from coordinate 105,437 downwards.
CATTGTATTGAGATTCATCAAGCTGATCATGATAGTGCATTAACTTTTACTGCTATATAGTATTTTGTTGTATGAATATGCAAGAAATTGTTTACCCATTTTATTGTCAATGTATACTTGGATTCTCTTCACACTGGTGAATACTCCTGAACATATGTTTACAGTAGTGTAACTTCCTTTCAACCTTTGAGAGCTTCTACTACCTAAGATCATTTTTCCAGAGAAATGCCCTTCAATCCTTCAGCACCAACTTTAATTCAAAGTTTCTGTAAACAAGTTATCTCAGATTTTCTTTTATTTATCTTTTGGAGAGAGGGGTGGACAATATGTTTGCCTTCATTTCTGAAAGATTTTTTTTCTGCTTATAGAATTTTATGCCATGTCATATTATTGTCATACTTAGGTATTTTACCAAGTCTCTAATAAAATAAACTAAATATTCAATTGAGCCAGCAATTACTACTAAGATAAAATAAAGTAGTCTTCGAATCTTAGAAACTGGTTAATGATAGCCAGAATTTATTTCACAGTGTAGGTCTGTTTAAATAATTATTTTGTTAAAACACATTTGTCCTAAAATATCACTTCCAGTGAAAATTCAAAAATTAATTAGACTATTATCTGTTTTTACAAATTGAGTTATGTTCAGTTATATATTAACATGAATTTTGTTCTTTGTATCATACTTAGAGATATTTTAGTCGTGGTTTATATAAAAAATTAAAAACTCCAGAGAACAAGAAAAACTGTATTTTGATTTGATAATTTGCTAATTCAGTTCAAATTACCAAAACACTCATTTTTTGCTGTAAACTTGAATTGAGATGTATTTGAATTTTTATTTAAATTTCATGCTGGTTATTTTATTCAAATTAATTTTATTCTGTACAATGTTCTATAGAGAATTTCATCAGATCAGAAATTTACTTTTCATATTAACATATTGAGACTCACAGAGATAAACTGACCTAAAATTATACATTATCAATTTGTAGTACTTGTTTTGTATTGAAAGTGGCATAACAAGAGAAAATAAGATAATAAAAACTTTGTGTTATGATTCTTTTGTTTTCCAACAACAAAATCCAAACTAAACCTAATCTTACATGCAAAAAAAAAATATTAATTTGCTCACCTGGATATGTACGTTATGGGAAACCGTGGGTGGATCTAACCTTAATGGTGGTTGAAACATGTACTCAAATATTGCTAAAAATTTCTTTTTTTTCCAACCCTGCATTTTTTTTAATATTGTCTTTATTTGTAAAGGCTGGATCTCTGAAATAAACTAGGACCATGGAAATTTACTCCTGGCTTACCTCTTTACAAATTATAAATAGTAAAAGGGTTTCATCTGTAAATAACTAGAACAATGCCCAGGAACAATTCTAATTTGCCAACTTGTCACCTTTGGATCAATTTCTGTATGTGAGTGGTGTATTTCACTTGTTCCAAATTTGGTCAGATGCCCATTTCTGAAGCTAGATACTAACTGGAAAACCTCAACGGGATCACCTGGTAGGAATGAGAAAAAAATCAGTTCCTCATGTAAAGGAAGGGAGCTTTTACTTGAGTAATCAGAGAAAAAAAGGTGTATACATATTGTATATAATAACTACCAATTATAAAATTTTGCATTGAGAATTACACTATGGCAGAATTACTATTCCTACACTTAAAGACAGTTTTATAGAATGAACTTATTTTAAATGACTTGGTATTTTCAAGTGGATCTCATACTGGACATAAAATCACATTAATGCCTGAGTTCTAATATTTTATATTTTTCTGTGTTCTATGGTCTTCTTTTATCCTTTTTTTATAAAAATCTTCTCTTTTCAAATATCATAATAAATCTCAAGAGTAATCTTCAAAATTTAATCAATGTTACTAGCCATTGACTATAATGATTAATAAGAAACTCACTTCCTACTAAATAAACCTATAAGAACATGGTCTTTTCTGTTTCTCTGAGGACTGTCATCAATATTTTGAATCTGTAGATTGCTTTGTATAGTATGGACATTTTTACAACTTTCTCCCAGTCCATGAACAAGGAATGTCTTTCCATCTTTTTGTGTCCTCTTAAATTGCTTTCATCAGGGATTTGTAGTTCTCATTGTAGATGTCTTTCACTTTCTTGGTTAAATTGATTCTTAGGTATTTTACTTTTTTGGTAGCTACTGTAAATGGGCTTGCTTTCTTGCTTTCTTTTTGTTTGTGTGTGTGTGTTTAACGTGGTATATAATTTTCATCTATTTATTTCTAATCTATTGGTGTCATTATATTTTTTACTATTTTTAATTTTTTTTTTAATGTTATTGGTTACACATATTCATGGGTACAAGCCGGCCATCATCACTTGTGTCTAAGAAGTAATGGCCAGATCCATACTATCAGCATGCACATTACCATAAATTGCAATTATTCCCCATGTCTCCACCCATTTAATCCCCAACCTCCCTTCCCCTCCCTCATCCCCATCCCACTCAACAACCCTAGGTCTGCTCTCTCCCTCTGCAAGTCCAACACGCCACTGTGGTCTTTCCTTCCTTCTTTCTCTCTTAGCTCCCACTTATGAGTGAAGACGTGGTATTTTTCCCTCCGTGCCCAGCTTATTTCACTCAATATCATTTCCTGCAAGCTCATGCATGTTGCCGCAAATGGCAGAATTTCATTCTTTTTTATGGCAGAGTAGTATTCCATGGGTATATATACCACAGTTTCCTTATCTGATCATCTGTCTATGGATATTTAGATTGGATCCATAGCTTGGCTATTGTAAATAGAGCTGCACTGAACATTGGAGTGTAGTTATACCTTCAACATGATGATTTCCATTCCTTTGGGTATATACCCAGAACTGGGATTGCTGGATGATATGGTAGATCTATCTGTAGTTGTTTGAGAACCTCCATACTGTTCTCCATAGTGGTTGTACTAATTTGAAGTCCCACCAACAGTGCAGAAGTGTCCCTTTCTCTCTGCATCCTCACCAGCATTTGTTATTCTCTGTCTTTTTTATTATAGCCAGTCTCACTGGGATGAGGTGATATCTCAATGTGATTTTAGTTGGCATTTACCTGATGATTACTGATGTTGAGTATTTTTTAAGTGCCTGTTGGCCATTTGTGTATCTTCCTTAGAAAAATGTTTATTCAGCTCCTTTGCCCATTTTTTAATTGGGTTATTTGGTTTTGTTCCTTTCTTTATGGTGTAATTGCTTGAGTTCCTTGTATATTCTGTATATTAATCCCATCTTGGACATATAGTTTGAAAATACTTTCTCCCACTCTGTAGGTTGTTATTTCCCCGTGTTGTTTCCTTTGCTGTGCAGAAGCTTTTTAGTTTGATATAGTCCCATTTGTTTATTTTCTCTTGTGTTGCTTGTGCTGTTGGGCTCTTGTTCATAAAGTCTGTGCCCATTATTAGTTCCTGAAGTGTTTCCCCTATATTTTCCCTTACTAGTGTTACTGTTTCAGGTCTTATACTTAAGTCTTTAATCCATTTTGAGTTGATTTTGGTATATGGTGAGAGGTACAGGTCTAGTTTCATTCTTCTGCATGTGGATGTCCAGTTTTTCCAGCACCACTTACTGAAGAGTCAGTCTTTTCCCCAATGTATGTTTCTGTTGCCTTTGTCAAATATCAATTGACTGTAAATCTGTGGGTTGATCTCTAGGTTCTCTATCCTGTTCCACTGGTCTTAGTGCCTATTTTTATGCCAGTACCATGCCATTATGGTAGCATAGCTTTTAGTATAATTTAAAGTCAGGTAGTGTTATGCCTCACTAGTGATTTTTGTATATTGATTTCGTAACCTACAAGTTTACTGAATTCATTTATAAGCTCTAGGAGTTTTTGGTAATCTTTAGGACTTTCTATATATAGAATCATGTCATCTGCAAACAGGGAAAATTTGACTTTGTCTTTTCCAATTTGTTTGTCCTTTATTTCTTTCTCTTGCCTGATTGATCTGGCTAATACTTCCAATACTATGTGGAAAGGAAACAATCAACAGAGTGAAAAGGCAACTTATAGAATGGGAGAAAATATTTTCAAACTATACATCTGACAAGGGATTAATATATAGAATATACAAGAAACTCAACAGCAAAAAAACAAAATTAAAAATGGGCGAAGGAGCTGAATAGACATTTCTCAAATGAAGACATACAAATAGTCAATAGATACATGAGGAAATGCTCAACATCATTCAGCATCAGGAAAATGTAAATCAAAACCACACTGAGATCTCACCTCACCCTAGTTAAACTGGCTATTACCAAAAAGTCAGATAATAACAAATGCTGGTTGGGATGTGGAGAAAGGGGAACTATTCTATGCTGTGAGTGGGACTATAAATTAGTACATTCATTATGGAAAACAGTATGGAGATTTCTCAAAAAATTACAGATAGAACTATCATATAATTCAGTAATCCTACTACTTGGTATATACCTAAGAGCATCGAAATCATTTTTTTCAAGGGATACCTACACTCCCATGTTTATTACATTTCTATTTACAATAACCAAGAGATAGAGCTAACCTAAATATCCATCAACAGATGACTGGATAAGGAAAATATGGTATATATACACAATGGAATACTACTCAGCCATAAAAAAGAATGGATGAGCTTAGATAAAATTATGTTAAGTGAAATAAACCAGGCACAGAAAGAGAGATACCACATTTCCTCACTAATAAGTGGGAGCTAAAATATAGAAGAAAGAAAGATAGAAAGAAATAAACAAACAAACAACCACAGTAGTATGTTGAACATTCAGAAGGACTATGGTTACTAGAGGTAGGGAGGGGAAGCATGGCTAGGGAGAAATTGGGTTATGGACACAAAGAATAATTACATTTTATAATAATGAATATGCTAATAATGGTGATTTGATCATTGCATATTATACACAAATACTGATAAACTGATAATCAACTCTGTCCTTCACAAATACATATAAATAAAAAACAAAAGAAAGAAAATAGTCCTACCTGGCATAAGCACTTGGTGTGTGTGCCTGGCATAAGCACTTTGCTGGTGTGCCTAAAAAGGGTGTAATTTGGTTATTTCTTTCCACTTTGGTCTCTCTGGAATAAAGTTGCAAAGTGTCACAGGTGAGTGTTGCTCCCATCATCTCATTTTGCCAATGAAAGAAATGTGAAGATGAGAAATTGGATAAGCCAGTGGTGGGGAGGTGTGGTAAAGGAGCACTACGGATATTTGGGAACTATATGTGGAATCTGATGTAAGGAAGCAGCAGAGGTCTTCTGCTCACATTAGCATGGTCTTTCAGAAAAATACTACTGTAGAATTCAGTTCATCTTTAATAATGATCTAATACATGTCCTACTATTTTGAAAAGACCTTCAAGGATGTACATTGACAGAAGCCTTTGGGATGGATTAAGCTGGGCTGTCGTCTCTAATGGTATTTTTCTGCAAACTTGATTTCAGTGGTGAAGAACTGCATTAACTTTTTTCTTTGGAGTATATATATGCTGATGCAATTTTATCGGAGCTAGGATCTAGTATACATAGGGATTTTTATAATCAAAAGGGGCAATTTCCCATACCAAAAGGATGTGTAGTAAGAAAAATGACTTCGAGTAACTAATTTAATTTTGCAAGTTATCAGTATTAGACACTTATTTAAATGGGAAAAGTGATTCTGTAACTAGTTTATTAATTTAAAATGTGAAAGATTTCCATTTCAAAAAGAAGTTTTTAAATTAAGAGAATATATTTTCTGGAAGGAAGTTGTTCGCTTAGTCTCACTACCTTAAAGCATTACAAAAAGAAAGAAAAGAGCTACAGACCTATAAATGTATGAACTGAATGCAATATGAATTCAATTTTACCATCTCATATTATAGTTGTGGTTTATGGAGCATTATTTCAGAGGTCGGGGAAATCTGAATTTCCCTTATATATTATCATAAACATGCATGGCTTTTTATCACCAGTTTATAAGCATAATTGGTAAAGATGTCAGGAATTCTCTATATTTATATCTCAACAAGTACATTAATAGTCCATGTATATGAGGCAATGAATAGGAATAAAGATGTAAAAATAACTAACATGGGTCTAAAGTTTCTAGTATATAAAATTATATACAAAACTATAAAACTGTTGTGGAAAAGCATTAGCCACATAATAAAATTCATAGAACACTATTCTTACTCCCCCCACCCAAGAATATTTTAACTAGTATTCATCTAAAAGTTTTCAATAGGGAAATCCACAGAAAAACTACTAATATAAAATTCTAAAGTAAACCTACATTCAGATTTTTTCCTTTTTTAATATGGAATTCTTATTGAGAACTTGAGTATATTAAGGGTTTTACATATACCTTCCCATCTAATACTCATTTCAAAGGAGATTTATATTTTAATCTTCAATTCTGAGAAAAGGAAATAAAGGCTTAGACAGATTAAACAATTTTCCCCAACAAAGATAAAAATAAAACTATTTAATGACTGGTTTGAATCAATTTTTTCCTAATTCCAAAGCTGATGTTTTCAACCTTTTATTGTAGATGTTTCTACTGCTTGTATTCTACTTACATTTGATTTAAGCCTAGAATAAAACATACCCACAGAACTCTCTAATTCTAAAGTTAGTTTTGCCTTGCAAAACACAAAATGTAGTTTATCTGTCTATTTCTAAAAGTTGAAACCCTAATATTTGACACTAATATTTGGTTAAGGTTTCACTCACACATCCATTTATTCATAAATCATTTAACAATGTTTGATTAAGTCTCAATTATGTCCGAAGTGCTATTTTAGTTATACTTGATACAGCAGGGCAAAACAATTAAACAAAAATTCATTCCTTCATGGAAATAGAGTTCTGGAGAAGGGATAAAGGCAGTAAATTAAATAAAGGCATATATATGTCATTTTAAATGGTAAAGTGCCATGGAGAAAAGTAAAGTTCCATTTCCAAAAAGAGTTACAGGACATAATTGTATTAGGATTGCAATTTTAAATAGAATTGTTAGAAAACTTCTCACTAAGGACATGAGCAAAAATTCAAGTGTCGTAATGTAGGGCATCAGGTGGATATCTGGAGAAAGAGCATTGCAGGCAGAGAACTTGCAGGTATAAAGGCTCTGAGGCTGATGTGTGTGTGAAGTGTTGAATGAATAGCCAGGTGGCCAGTGGGGCTAGAGCAGAGAAAGTAGAGTAGAAAACACTGGAAGATAAAGTCAGATGGAAAAGGCATAGCCAGAGGCATCGGGCTTTGTAAGCTTCTAGAAAGAACTCCAGCTTGACCTTAAGTAAAATGGAAACCCTGGAAGAGAAATATGACATGACCTGATTCAAATTATAGAAGCAGGATTTGGCTGCTCACCTGAGAGATAAGGCAAGAAGCAGAAAGCCCTGTTAGGAGACAGGAGAGTTAGTAATAGAAACTTAATTTTGTACATTGTAAGTTTAAAGTACTGATTAGAATTCAGGTAGAGGCATTAAATAGAAAATTGGATACAAAAATCTGGAATTTGGAGAAGATGTCTGGGCAGGACCTAAATTTGGGAGGCACCATTTTATAGATTGCATGTAAAATCCTGAGATTAGAGGCAGTCTCCCCAAGAATGAATGTCATCAGAGAAGGCCAGGAGGCACTCTAACATTAGGAAGTCAGTTGTGTAGATGAAGAGAAATTATCAAAGAAAACAGAGAAGCCTAAAGGTGGGATAAAAAGATGGAAAGTACAGACAGTTGAAAGTCAATTCAAGAAAATGTTTCAAGGAGTTAATGACAAGCTGTCTTAAACACTGCTGGTGTGTGGAGAATGGTGGAGACTGGGAACTGAATAACGGATTTAGTAACATAAGATCATTGAGGAAGATCGTTGCTGGCTCTGGCAAGCAGTTTTCATGGAATGATGGGGAAAATGTCTGACACAAGTGATTGAAGAAAGATGAGTGGGGGGAAATTGGAGAGAGCAAGAACACACAACTCTTTCATAAGTTTAGCTGTAAAGGAGAACTGGAGGGAAAAGTGAGGTCAAAAAATGTTTTCGTTGCTACTGTTCGTTTGCTTTAAGGACAAACATGTTACACTTCTCTCTGTGTAACAGAGATGCAAAAAAGGATTACTCAAAGCATCATGAATGCAATGAGAGGCCCAAAGGGACTGCACCTCAGCAACTCCTCTGTTACAAGGAGAAAACTGGGTACAGCCCCGATTCAAAGTTAGCTTCTGTTTTTTACTGTAAAGACAAGGAAGCTTCACAAGAAAAATTAGTTGATTGAATCACTTCAAAAAGACACAAAGACATGGCAAAGTGACAAAAGTTATCTATAGCTAAGTATAGCTTAAACAATGGAAACTAGTAACATCACTTAAATTAACAAGGTGACATTCCGACATACAATTTGTGAAAAGCTAAATTGATAAGACTTCGATGATTATCTAACCCAAAATATAACCTCTCCCCAAATGATTTAAGCAAAAGTTGCATTCTTATGGTAATTGTCTCTAAAGTTTCCACCAACAAACAGCTTGCCCTTAGCAAACATTTTTTTTTTTCACATTTTTCCCTACAGCAATTCCTTCAACATATTGTAACAACAATCAGTATGTTAAATAGTCAAAGTACATAATCCCATACCTAAACAGTGATTAGAATTGATTAGATGGGGGCTGGCCCGTGGCCCACTCAGGAGAGTGTGGTGCTGGTAGCACCGAGGCTGCAGGTTCAGATCCTATATAGGGATGGCCAGTGAGCTCACTGACTGAGCGTGGTGCAGACAACACAGAGCTGGGGGTTACGATCCACTTACCGGTCAAAAAAAAAAAAAAAAAAAGAATTGATTAGATGGGCTTTTGCCATGCTATCTGTGGGCTTTCGTCCCCTAGATTGAGGGCTTTTGCCCCATACATGCATTACCTAAAAACCCTATTCTAAAAATCAAATGAGAATCGAGATTTCTAACCCTCTACACAAACATGTTTTTTTCTTCTAGAATTAGAAAAACTGGAGAGGTAGGAAGGACAAAGGGGAAATGCTGAAGGAAGTGCCTTGCATAAGGAGGATGGCAAGGCAGCTGGTCTACCAGTGACAGTGTGTGCCTCTACTAGGAGCATAAACAGTCCATCCTTTAAACAAATTGAAGAAAAGGAAAAAATATGTGGGTGTAGGCGTGTATATAGATGTGGTGGTAGCAAATTGCAAATGATCTCCTCTGGTTGTTCAAATTTTATTAGTAACATAAGAAGTAAGGTCATTAGTTGAAAGGACAGAGAAAGAGGTACTGGAGTTTGAGAATATGATTCTTTTTGAAATCATCATACAAATTAATAGAGAATGAACAGAATAGATGAGGTAATACAACTGTTTGTTAACATTAAGGGCTCACTTGAGAGTAAAAGGCCTGAATGTAAGCATTCACAGCAAGGTAGTTTATGTTTTTCCACCACATTTTGCTGCCAACAGTGCAGAGTTGAGTAGACTGAGAGATTTACAAACACTGACCCTAAAATTACTCTATTCTTGGTTTACGTGGAATAAAATGTTTATGTTAAAAAAATAATAAATAGAAATGATTCCAAAGAATAGATGCTTTCTAAATAATTCTAAAACATCATATCTGAAAGTCTTGCTTTATGGCATTTTCTATTATACTGTACATATTATCTTTAGATAATAGAGAAAGAGGAATTGACTCAATTGGTTTGTCAGAACCACTTGATTCCACCAAAGAAAAATCACTATATCCTCTTAGGTTATAGCTTAAATCAGAAATCGGCATTTAATGCAAACCCTAATGCCATTGGGTAGCCCTGTTCCTCTGCATTCTGGCGTGTAAATAATCACTTTAACTCTTATTTTCAGACCTATGGAACATGACAGACTCAAGTGAAGATTTCAGGATTTAAGTTAAACATGTGACAAATAATATTTCTTCATATATGTGGGTTTTACTTTCAAATTTAATAACTTAGGGGAGTGTTGTTGTATTTTTTCTTTAGCAAAAACAGTTCTAGAAGCTTTCCTGGAATTCACACTCTAATGACATAGTAGAAATAAATTTGCCTTCCCAGAAGAAAAGGCAAAAAGTAGAAGCTGACAAGGATGACAGGCACAGCCATCAACAATCATCATAAAATGGGAATGAACGTTATGATTTCTAAGTAACATGGGTTTCTTTTCCATACAACTATCTGAAACTGGGAATTTTCAGTCAACATCTCAATAATTACTACTAGAAATGAAATAGAAAGCTTGCCAAAAGGTCCATCACTGAAAGCCTGCATTGTGGTATGGAGTTGGTTTGGTCAGGCCCTCACGCCTCATATCCAGCTGTGTATGATTCCGTACATCCTTTGTAAACAAGTTAGGAAGGAGTAGAGTTATTGCACATGGGCGCCCGTGTACCACTTGGTTCGTTGCTGCTATTGTGTGTACTCTTGAGTATGGAAGGCAGAGGCTCTGAACCACTGGTCGCCAGAGCTCACGTCTAAAAATGAAGTTTGTCCATGTTGCTGGTGGCTGCTTGGTTTTTCCTTCCATCACCTGGCTCAAGACCTGCACGGGATGTGGTAGAGTGGTCTGTGATCCAGCCCGACTGTGGTATATATATATACACAATGGAATACTATTCAGCCATAAAAAGAAGGAATTCCTGTCGTTTTGGCAACATGGATGGACTTGAAGGTCATTATGTTAAGTGAAGTAAGCAAGGCACAGAATCATATCACTCATATGTGGAATTTGAAAAAAAATAGAGACAGAGAGTAGAACAGTGGTTACCAGGGACTGGTGAGGGGAAGGGCCAAGGGAAAACAGGGAGAGGTAGGCCACAGTATACAAAATTACAATTATATAGGAGGAAAAAGCTCTGGTGTTCTATGGCACAGCAGGGTTACTATGGTTAACAGTTAAGTTTTGTATATTACATTATAGCTAAAGGGGAGGCTTTTGAATGTTTATAAACATTCAAAGAAATAATAAATGCATAAGGTGATGGTTACGTTAACTACCCTGACCCAATCATTATATAATATATATATATGTATCAAAACAACAGATTGTACCCCGTAAGTATGTACAATTAAAATATGTCAATTAAATAAAATTTAAATCAATTGCTTTAAGGAGATAAAGCATCTCCCATTTGGGGACTGACCTTATGAATAGGGGACTATAATATAGAAATATCATTATTTTTTGAAGTTTCTAAAGAACATCCTATGCATAAAATATGCTCAATAATTATTTTAACTTCAATAAGAAATTACAGTATTTTTCCTCCCCAAGATTTTAGTTTTAACTGAAACAGCATTTGGGAGGCTGTGGTTATCAACAGGCCCCAGGTGGGAAAGTTGCCAGTTAAGCAAGATACTTGACCATTGACCATCCGGGCATTTTCTTGTATGAATGAGCTTTCTGAAACATGCGTAATACAGTTATTTATCCTTTGTTATGTTGAGGATGGGTACGAAAGGGTGAACATCTCTCTCCCTTTTAAATTAGCATTGTCTTTTTTAAAAATTTATTTTTAATTGACATATCAATTGTGTATACTTATAGGGTACAATTATATTTCAATACATGTATACAATGTATGATGATCAAATCAGGGTAAGTAGCATATTTATTATCACAAATATTTATCATTTCTTTGTGATGAAAGAATTCAAGCTCTTCTCTTCTAGCCATTTGAGAATATATAATAAATTATGGTTTGTATGTATGTTCTACTGTATACCACTAGAGCTTGTTTTTCCTATCTAGCTGTGATTTTCCAACCTCTTCCTAGCTTTTTCAATTTCAGTCATAGACTCATAAATCCCTTTTTTTTATCTAGCTGTGATTTTCCAACCTCTTCCTAGCTTTTTCAATTTCAGTCATAGACTCATAAATTCCTTTTTTTTTTTAGTCATAGACTCATAAATCCCTTTTTTTTATTCATTCACACTATTTGTAATGTCATGAGCATTGCCCATCAACTATAATAATATTTCAAAAAGTCACTCAAATTGTAAATTACAAGTTTTCATATCTTTTTCATACTCCTTTTTGGATATTGAATGTCTTGACTACATGATGCACCTCTGGGTCACTTCGATTGTCCTTTCATCCTAAGGGAAGCTTGCAGCTACATTATTACTTGCCCAAGTAATGATTCTGTATTTATTATTTTCCCTATTCAGTTAATCATAGAGCACAAAACTTGGCATGTACCTCATTAGAAAAAGGAGGAAAGTCTATAAAACGCTGACACAACATTATGATACTCACAATCATCAAGCTGTAAGGAAATTAAGTCTGTAATAATAATAGTTTTGAATTTTAAATGTTCCATAATTTATGAATGCCTATTACAGACTTAATCTCACACAATCTCATGTGCAGTGCAGGAAGCTTAGATAAGGCTATGAGAAAGAAAAGCATACATAATATTTCAACATCTACTTAACTTGCAAGACAAGGTTTTATATAGTTAGATGTAATCATTACTTTCCAAATGAAGTTTGTTGTGATGAATATACATCTCAAAAAGTTTTCATAATAAGCATTTTTAATAAAACTAATGTTATAAAATATTTTATAATAATATTGTAGCATCAATTACTTTATGATGTGTTTGCCAAGTCAAAGTCGATAAAATGTAGTTTGATATTTATAACTAATATCACAGCAAGTTATATTAAGTGCAGCTTTTAATTGCTTTCAATCTAGCTTAATAAATTAAAAATCTTCCAAAACATGGAGATTACTATAATGTGATAATTTATAGAATTCTTAATAGACAAACACAGCAATCACACATTTTTTTCCAGAGTGATAGCTATTGCTATATATGGCACAGATATTTCTGTATGTTTCCCCATATTTTTCATGGAAGAGTTACATTTAATATAAAGCTTCATGACAATTACTTTTGTGAAAATATTGGGTACACATCTATAGGAAGACATTATGAAAAAGGTTTGCAATTTAACCCCCTAGACCCAGACAGATCTCCAGATATTTTCTCTACTTCTCCCATCCCACACCCCTTTCTTCCTTCTTGCTTACTTGCTTGCTTGCTTGCTTTCCCTTCCTAATTTTTTCCTTTCTTCTGGTGGAATCTAGATGTAGGGGGAAAGTATGTCATATCTTGGCAGCTAGATGGAGCTTCTGGCCTGAACGTTTTCCTCTTGATCCTGATGACCGCTCACTGATAATGGATTGTCTGTGTGGAACTTTCTGATGTGTGCTGGCATCCACTCTGTTCCCTACCATGGCCTCTGGGTAAAAAGTTCTGTCGTTTATCACCCCAGATCTTTTCTTTTTTTCTTTTCTTTTTTTTTTTTTTTTTTTTTGTCTTTTTTGAGACCAGCTGCATCGCGCTCAGCCAGTGAGCGCACTGGCCATCCCTATATAGGATCCATCCCTATATAGGATCCGAACCCGCGGTGGCCAGCGCTGCACTCTCCCCAGTGCGCCACGGGCTCGGCCCTCACCCCAGATCTTTTCAAATTCATGGAGTCTGTGGCAATTTCCTGAACTCAAAGAAAATTCTCCTTAAACTACTGGTAGTTGCAAGTTTCCTTTTTGGTAGTTATTTCAAACAAAACTTTTTCAGATAGCTGTGTTTGGAAGAACCCTGAAAAATATAACCTGCTGGGTACTGCTATTCTGTCTCCAGCTGTGAGAAATAAGCTTCCCTGGACCACACATTGTAGCTTTCATTGCACAGGTAGATCACATATGCTAGTAGACAGCGTTCCCTCTTTCTTCTGATGCTAAGCTCACAAACTTTGTAAAAAATTAGTTTGCTTAACTAGTTCTAGGAGGGCAGAGGTAACTGTAGTAGCAGTTATCATTCATATTTGAAAGAAAGCAAGAAGCTATATGTATACTAAAAACAGGAAAGGAAACAAAGAATCTTTGTGAGGTAAGGGTATCATCTTTCACACTCGATGGTCCCTCAAGCTTTGCCATTCATGCACAAATGTTCCCTGAATAGTAGCTCTGCCTCTGTCTTACACAATGACTGCTACTGAGAAGTTTTAGAATACTTTGATTCCAACCATTTTTTCAATTTATTTTCAGTGACATTTGAATTATTTAAAGCCTTCATTTAAAGTAATAGCAACAAGCAAAACAAAACAACAGCAACAATGAAAATCAAGACTTTCCCAATGCTTTTAGTTATTATACATGATCATTAACATACAAATATTACAAAGCTGATCCAGGCCTAGAGAGAAATTGTAAAAGCATTTAAATCGTTAAAACATTTTAACAAACATGCTTGTTATTTGAACTTTGTTATTTAAACTTCATACTATCTTAGCCTTTGACTATGCGAGATACACTAATAGGGATAAACACGATATTCTTTATGACTTGCTTTGTGAACAGGGTAAATTAATGATCGCTATTGTACAAAATATTGATTGATGAACCTCTTTAAATTAAGTGCCAAAGGAATGTGGTTGACATACACTGTATTAATGATTAGATGATGGTCACTTTCATTTTTGCCAAGAAAATAAAAATAAAATCCCTTCTTTATGGAATAATAGAAATAATCTAACCTATTTAAGATAAAAAAAAAAAACTAGCTGTAATAACATTTTATTATAGAAAACTACTTTTTAATATACAGTAGAAACTTTACTTTCAAAAAGTATAGTAATCTCTACAGTTGTGTTGCCGGCCCTAGGCCAGTGGTTTTCAAACTTTTTGCACTCAGAGATTTGTTACAATCTTAAAAATGAGAATAAGCTAATTTTATGTTGACATATAATAAATATTTTATGAAACTTTGAAAAATCTATAATGTGTGTCTTAAAAGCAGCCACCTGAATTCTCATACCTGCTTGTGCTTTCAGTTTGTTGTGATATCATACATTGTGCAGTTTCTGGAAAACTCCACTGTGCACTCTTGAGTGGGTAAGTGTGAAAGAAGAAAATAATACAATGTGATTTACATACTTCTTTACAAACAAATACTCCCATTCCTTTGTATTTTCTCCATGACCTACCTGACATACATATGTATATAAGTAATAATATAAGCAATTTGGGGTTTCTGCAGCATAGAATATTTAAATTGGGATACTTAATTCTGAAGGTCCTAAAATTATCTGTGTCAGGAACTTCAAGAAATATGCAGCCATATTTTTTTCTTTCATGTAACAAACTTCCAATAAACAAGCAAGTACATATATGCATAATATACAAATACATAATAAATACATGTCTCAGATCATGTGGGATGAAGCAAAGATCTCTCTGACTTAAAATACCTATTTCACCTGCTTTTCCTGGGAAGTCTAATTTGTCCTTTATGCTGAAATGTTACCTCCTCCAGCAGAGTGGTAGCTTCACAACTTCGATTTGCTTACTTAGCCTTTTTCCATACTTCTGTAGCGCTCACGACATTTCTGTACTCATTTTCTTTGTGACTCTCCTTGCTTGCATTTGCATATTGTCATTGACAAAACTAATCACTATAATTTTTGGTACAAAAATAGACCTCTTGAGTTTTGATGTATTTTATGTTTCTAAGTAAGCATTTCACGTTAAAAACAAAGGGTATCTTTAACAATTAATTGGATATATGTCTATCTGTTCTTTCCCTGTGTTTCATTCGAGAATCTTTGAATGCAAACACAGATGTTTGTGTGCATGTGTGCATGAGAAAAAGACTATCATAAATTAAACTTCTCCATGTTAATATATCAGACTTTAAAGTATATCATGCAACTATGTGTGGATCAATGAAAAACTTTTGCCTACTCAGTGAAATAACGCAATGCTGGACCAAAACAGTAGGACTTACTTAATAAATGGTGCTATAGCTATTTTACTATCAGATTGATAATTAACTAATCTTTTGTAATCAGTCTAACTTTCCACACAGGATACTAGACACCATCCAACATCACAAGTCTAATGACCACAGTCACTAGAATTATCAGTTAAATAATATAGTGCCCCCTCTGTGATATTGAAGAAAAATTATTATATTAATTTGAGTTTGTGGCATTTCTGAAAATTTATGACATTCTAAAACATTTTTAACTATGTTATATATAGTCACAAATGATTGTGAAATGTTATGGAATGAGTAAAAATTTAAAATATTTAAAATTATATATATATATTGTAAAATATATTTAATATTCCATTAGCATTCATGAGGATTTTAATTGATCTGTGGTCCATAAGGATTTTTTATTATTACTTTTAAAATTATCATGCAGTAAAACTAACCTTGTTTGAATAGATTTGTGTAACCACCACCATAATTATGATAGTTCCACTAACTCCTGTATGTTATTCTTTGATAATCACTCCCTACCCTGATTCCTAAACCCTGGCAACCACTTGTCTCCATCACTATAATTTCTTTCTTTTTGACAATGTCACATAAATGAAATCATACATTCTATAACTTGAGACTGGCTTCTTTCATTCAGCTTAATGCCTTTGAAATGCAACCAAATTGTTGCATTCATCAATAGTTCACTCTTTTGTATTTCTGAGTAGTACTCTGTTGTATCATATAACACAGTCTGTTTTTCCATTAACTGGTCAAAGTACACATGGGTTGTTTCCAGTTCCTGACCATTATGAATAAAGCTACTGTAAAAATTCATATATAGGTGTTTGTGTGAATATAAGTTTTATTTCTCTAAGGTAAACATGTAGCGGTGGGATTATTTGTCTTTTTTTTTAAAATAGTTTAATTATGTCCAAGCTATGTGATTATGATATGTCTGGGTATAGACTTCTACGGTTTTATTCTGTCTGTGGTTCAAGAGCTTCTTGAATCTATACATTTGTATATTTTACCAAGCTTGGGAAGTTTTAGTCATTGTTTCTCAAATATTTTTTTCACATTGTTTCTCCTCTTCTCAGGTACATTACCCAAATATTAGCCCTTTTCTTACTGTCCCCATGTCCCTGAATCTCTGTTTATATGTTTATTCACATTTTTTGTTGTATTGAGACTGGATAGTTTTTACAGTTCTGTGTTCAGATTCACTGACTCTTTCCTCTATCACCTACATTCTACTATTTAGCTCATCTGGTAAATTTTATATTTGGGTTATTGTATTTTTTAGTTCTAAAATTTTTGTTGGTTGTTCTTTGTGTTTTCTATTTCTTTGATTGACCCTTCTATTGTTCTATTTTCAAAGTTTTAGTGATTGCTTGTTGGAGTATTTATATAATAGTTTTATTTTATTTATTTATTTTTTTCACTAATTCAAACATCTTTGTTACCTTGGGGTTAACATCTGTTGATTGTCTTTTTCATATGAATTAAAATGTTTCTGGTTTTTATTATACCAAATGATTTTAGATTATATACTAGATTTTTGAATATTCTGTTTCAATATTTAAATCCTATAAAAATGTTGACATATTTGTTTTAGCAGACAACCGTTTTAGGCCACAAAAACCAACCTATCTTCTGTGGGCTATGGTCCTACTGTGAGTTTAGCCTTAAAGGCTTTGCACTGTTATTTGGATCTGTTTAGCATGTCCACCAGCCAGTGGCCAGTCTGGGACCTGGGCAATAGTCTGCCTGTTAGTTCAGTTCTCCATGTCTTTAATATCTCATTAAGGTCAGATACAGAGTTGGAGGTGAGCCCTGAATTTCCTAAATTCTCTATGAGGTCACTTTCCTAAGTTCCTCCCTCTTTGTGCTCTCCCTGGCACCTTCTGTTTTTCAAGGAATCCCCCTGTTATTTCTTCAGCCAGAAACTAAGGTTTAGTTAAACCCATGCTGTTACACATTTGTGTCACTGCACCCTCTTCTGGGGACAAGAGCAAGAGGACAGAAAGAGGTAAGAAAAAAAAAAAAATAGCACTTCATGGATTAGGGACGAAGGTCCCCTCCTCTCAGGGTTTAGCTCTTGTGGGTCATGGGATTGCTTAGGGACTAGGATACAATAAAAAAATAAAATATGAAAATAAATTTGAAATTATTTTTTTAAAAAAACAGAAAGAAAAAGATAACAAAATAGGGAATTTCTTCAACCGAGGAAAAAAACAGAAAAACATGACACCACCAAAAGAAACCAGTAAACCTACAGCAATAAATTCAGAAGATTAGTGGATTTATGAAAAGTCTGACAGAGAATTTAAGATAATTAATTTAAAGAGGGCCAGGGAGTCAGAAAAACAAATACAGAGAAAATTATATGAGATTTGGAAAACAATCAGTACAAGAAACTGGACAAGAAACAGAATAAAAGAATAGAAATTGCCGAAGTAAATAAGACCTTATCTGAACGGGAAAACCTGATGGAAAGCTCACACAACAGACTTTATCAAACAGAGGAAATAATAAGTGAGCTCAAAGACAGAACATACGAAATTACCCAATCAGAGTATTAAGGCCACCAAAAAGTAGATTTTTAGCTAAGGCCCTTTATGTAACCTTGCAGCTGGAATGTGTTTATTTGCAGAAAAGCCCTGACAGTTGGTTTAATGGCTAGACAGTTGTTTGCATTTTGGGCTTTTGTAACCCTGATGCCTGCCTGTTTCAAAGAAAGTTGCCTGCTTGTTTAAGCCACCTGAGTTCCGAGANCTAGCTGTAATACATTTTATTATAGAAAACTACTTTTTAATATACAGTAGAAACTTTACTTTCAAAAAGTATAGTAATCTCTACAGTTGTGTTGCCGGCCCTAGGCCAGTGGTTTTCAAACTTTTTGCACTCAGAGATTTGTTACAATCTTAAAAATGAGAATAAGCTAATTTTATGTTGACATATAATAAATATTTTATGAAACTTTGAAAAATCTATAATGTGTGTCTTAATAGAAGCCACCTGAATTTTCATACCTGCTTGTGCTTTCAGTTTGTTGTGACATCATACATTGTGCAGTTTCTGGAAAACTCCACTGTGCACTCTTGAGTGGGTAAGCGTGAAAGAAGAAAATAATATAATGTGATTTACATACTTCTTTATAAACAAATACTCCCATTCCTTTGTATTTTCTCCATGACCTACCTAACATACATATGTATATAAGTAACAATATAAGCAATTTGGGGTTTCTGCAGCATAGAATATTTAAATTGGGATACTTAATTCTGAAGGTCCTAAAATTATCTGTGTCAGGAACTTCAAGAAATATGCAGCCATATTTTTTCTTTCATGTAACAAAGTTCCAGTAAACAAGCAAGTACATATATGCATAATATACAAATACATAATAAATACATGTCTCAGATCATGTGGGATGAAGTAAAGATCTCTCTGACTTAAAATACCTATTTCACCTGCTTTTCCAGGGAAGTCTAACTTGTCCTCTATGCTGAAATGTTACCTCCTCCAGCAGAGTGGTAGCTTCACAACTTCAATTTGCTTACTTAGCCTTTTTCCATACTTCTGTAGCGTGCACGACATTTCTGTACTCATTTTCTTTGCGACTCTCTTTGCTTGCATTTGCATATTGTCATTGACAAAACTAATCACTATAATTTTTGGTACAAAAATAGACCTCTTGCATTTTGGTGTAGTTTATGTTTTTAAGTAAGCATTTCACGTTAAAAACAAAGGGTATCTTTAACAATTAATTGGATATATGTCTATCTGTTCTTTCCCTGTGTTTCATTCGAGAATCTTTGAGTGCACACACAGATGTGTGTGTGCATGTGTGCATGAGAAAAAGACTATCATAAATTAAACTTCTCCATGTTAATATATCAGAGTTTAAAGTATATCATTTTTGCTTGCAACTATGCGTGGATGGATGAAAAACTTTTGCCTACTCAGTGAAATAATGCAATGCTGGACCAAGACAGTAGAACTTACTTAATAAATGGTGCTATAGCTATTTTACTATCAGATTGATAATTAACTAATCTTTTGTAATCAGAGTCTAACTTTCCACACAGCATACTAGACACCATCCAACATCACACGTCTAATGACCACAGTCACTAGAATTATCAATTAAATAATATAGTGCCTCCTCTGTGATATTGAAGAAAAATTATTATATTAATTTGAGTTTGTGGCATTTCTGAAAATTTGTGACATTCTAAAACATTTTTAACTATGTTATATATAGTCACAAATGATTGTGAAATGTTTGGAATGAGTAAAAATTTTAAATATTAAAAATCATATATATTATAAAATATATTTAATATTCCATTAGCATTCATGAGGATTTTAATTGATCTGTGGTCCATAAGGATTTTTTATTATTACTTTTTTTTTGTTGTATTGAGACTGGATAGTTTTTACAGTTCTGTGTTCAGATTCACTGACTCTTTCCCCTATCACCTACATTCTACTATTTAGCTCATCTGGTAAGTTTTATATTTGGGTTATTGTATTTTTTAGTTCTAAAATTTCTGTTGGTTGTTCTTCTTGTTTTCTGTTTCTTTGATTGACCCCTCTATTGTTCTACTTTCAAAGTTTTAATGATTGCTTGTTGGAGTATTTATATAATAGTTTTATTTTATTTATTTATTTTTTTCGATAATTCAAACATCTTTGTTACCTTGGTGTTAACATCTGTTGATTGTCTTTTTCATATGAGTTAAAATGTTTCTGGTTTTTATTATACCAAATGATTTTAGATTATATACTAGATTTTCGAATATTCTGTTTTAATATTTAAATCCTATAAAAATGTTGACATATTTGTTTTAGCAGACAGCTGTTTCAGGCCACAAAAACCAACCTATCTTCTGTGGGCTGTAGTCCTACTGCGAGTTTAGCCTTCAAGGCTTTGCAGTGTTATTTGGATCTGTTTAGCATGTCCACCAGCCAGTGGCCAGTCTGGGACCTGGGCAATAGTCTGCCTGTTAGTTCAATTCTCCATGTCTTTGATATCTCATTAAGGTCAGATACATAGCTGGAGGTGAGCCCCTGAATTTCCTAAATTCTCTATGAGGTCACTTTCCTAAGTTCCTCCCTCTTTGTGCTCTCTCTGGCACCTTCTGTTATTCAAGGAATCCCCCTGTTATTTCTTCAGCCAGAAACTAAGGTTTAGTTAAACCCATGCTGTTATGCATTTGTGTCACTGTGCCCTCTTTTGGGGACAAGAGCAAGAGGACAGAAAGAGACAAGGAAAAAAAAAAAATAGCACTTCATGGATTAGGGAGGAAGGTCCCCTCCTCTCAGGGTTTAGCTCTTGTGGGCCATGGGATTGCTTAGGGATTAGGATACAATTAAAAAAAACTAAAATATTAAAATAAATTTTGAAATTATTAAAAAAAAAACAGAAAGTAAAAGACAACAAAATAGGGAATTTCTTCACCCGAGGAAAAAAACAGAAAAACATGACACCACCAAAAGAAACCAGTAAAACTACAGCAATAAATTCAGAAGATTGGTGGATTTATGAATAGTCTGACAGAGAATTTAAAATAATTAATTTAAAGAGGGCCAGGGAGTCAGAAAAAAAAATACAGAGAAAATTATATGAGATTTGGAAAACAATCAAGGATCAGTACAAGAAACTGGACCAAAAACAGAATAAAAGAATAGAAATTGCGGAAGTAAATAACACCTTATCTGAACTGGAAAATCTGATGGAAAGCTCACACAACAGACTTTATCAAACAGAGGAAATAATAAGTGAGCTCAAAGACAGAACATACAAAATTACCCAATCAGAGTATTAAGGCCACAAAAAATGAGATTTTTAGCTAAGGCCCTTTATGTAACCTTGCAGCTGGAATGTGCTTATTTGCAAAAAACCCCTGACAGTTGGTTTAATGCATAGACAGTTGTTTGCCTTTTTGGCTTCTGTAATCCTGATGCCTGCCTGTTTCAAAGAAAGTTGCCTGCTTGTTTAAGCCACCTGAGTTCCGAGAAACTGCTTGCCCCCGATATATATTTAGAAATTGAAACTTACAGAACTCAACTAACCACACTTCCTGCTTCTGTAAAGTTGCTTAAATAAGACCCTAGTTTCTGTAACTCTGCCTGAATACAGGCAGAGCCAATAAAAGGCTTGTATGCCTGCTCAAGAGAAATATAAAACCACAGCTCTCCCTACACGCAGGGTCCCAGGATTTCAGAACAAGAGTCCACCTGGGTCCCACCTGTATTCCTGACCCACGAGGGTAATAAACTTCCTGACTCACCATCTCTCTGAGTGACTGGAATTATTTCCTCGCCAAGTTCTTTCCATAACAAGAGGACTGAAAATTTTCCACGCATGGAGAAAGTTGACAGCATTCAGCTACAGGAAGCTCAGATGTCATCAATCAATCAAATTCAACTCAAAAAGGAATTCCCCAAGGGCCATCATAATCCAAGTATCAAAAACCAAAGGAAAGCAGCAAGAGGGAAAAGGTACACATAATACTCAAAGGAGCCCCAGTATGGCTTTCCGCAGATTTCTTAACAGAAACCATTCAGTCCAGGAGAGAATGGGATGATATAATCCAAGTGCTGAAGGAAAAAACTGTTGATCAAGAATTCTGTGTCCAGCAAAACTAACCTTCTAATAGGAAGTAGAAATAAGGACTTTCCTAGATAAACAAATGCTAAGGGAATTCATCAGCACTAGACCTGCCTTCCAAGAAATGCTAAAGAGAGTTCGTCAGTCTGAAAGAAGATGCTAATGTGTAAAAAAAAAAAAAAAAAAAAAAAAAAAAAAACATTTGAAGGTATAAAATTCACTAATAAAGTACAAACACAGAAAATTTCAGAATAGTTCAATGCTGTAAGGTTGGTGAATAAACAACTTATGTCTTTAGCATTAATAAAAGACAAGCCTGTTAAAGATAATAACAGATACAACAGCTGTGTAAGAGATAGGCAATATTAATAGATGTAACTTGAAACAACAAAATCTCTGAGAATTACGAATTCCCATTTCTGCTCCATAACAAGAAGAAATAAAAGGCTCCTGGAACTCCTTCTGCGTGTTCCTGGATCCCTCTTCCAGGTTCTGGGGCACGTTGCATTCAGGCTGAGGAGAGCAGATGGGAAATGAATGATAAACTCACTCTCAGGTTTGTAGGTACTTTGCATTTTAGTCTTCTCCAACTTACCTGCTTGTATTTACTTTTTAGAGTCTTCAAATTACTGCTCCATGCATTCTGTTCAGATTTTATAATTTAATTCAGTAGGACAAAGTGAAATATGCATACTGTATCTTACTCAGAACTGAAACTAATTGTTTTTCAAATGTACTATTTTTTTATTATAAGATTAGCATAAATAGCTATTAACAAAATAAATGTGTCTAGACCATAGATTGTTAGACAGTAATAAAGCATGATATTTTGGCAATGACTGTCACAATTTTCCTTTATGATTATAGTGGTGCTAAAACAAGTTTAAATATTGTTGAAAAGTGTTTGGGGCTTTCATGTATTAAAATATGTAAAACATTTTATGTATATGTATACACACACACAAATGTAAACCCTTATGAAATTCTGCTACATCTAACATGCTGCATTGTTGAATGTGACTTTCGCTATTATATGAAATAAGTAAAATAATAAAGATATTTTTAAATGATAAGCATTAACAATTCTCTATATAATGATTTGTTATTCATATATTGTGAAAACAGTGAGAATGTCTTGAAAATATTTCCCAGTTTGAAATGTAGGAGTGAGAAAATACTGGCAGTTATTACTATGTTGATATGGTTTCAGATGTAACAGAACCAATTATCTAAGTTTTTGAAAGATGAATGTATATAATCTAATAAGTGACAGTAATTTATGCACTTTTAGATTTGTTCACTTATTTTTGTCAAGCTATTGCTATTTAACTACTCACTATACAGAAGATAAGGACTATCATTTAGATCCCTTTTTCTAAATAATTTCTATTTTATAATTACATACTAAAATATCCTTTTATACGATATTTTTACTAACCTTGAATCACTTTTTTTTTCAAGATGCTTCCTTTCCATTTTGTTTTGGGACACATTACCACTGCAAATTATAGGTTAGTCAAAAAGATAGCAACTAGGCTAATCTAGTTATGTACTAAAATAAAAGCAGAGCTTAGACAGATTTTCCTATTTAGTGGCATTAGGTATCTTTTTAAACAGATGTCTATAAATACATGTAATGGAAAAGTCATCGTGCATCTATTGCTCCTTTTATGGGATATAAACTTAATAAAACTACTATGAAAAGATAACAAAAGAAAAAGTAAAAAGAACTCTAATTTCTTTTCTTTCCACCTAGAACACCAGAGCACACTTCACAAAAGACAATACACTTCTAATTCTTCTACAAAAATGTTCATCTTTATAAGAAGATGTCTAATTCTTTCCCACTTTATCATATTACATACCTTATAAATGAATTCTGGTTCATAACTTCTTCAGAAAAGTAGTAGAAATTCAGATGAGTGTTCTTTTTGTGGAATCAAAACTTGCTCAAACCTACTCTTCCATTTTGAGTTTTTACCATTCCAAATGTGACATTTGTAGCATTCACACTTCTCCAGGTGTTTCTGGAGCTGTGCAATTTTTAAATGCTTTTATGATCCTGCTGGGCTATCACTCGAGGCTTCAGGACAAGAAACAGAAAATGTATAGGCATGTTAGATATCATGGTATTTAATGCAGGGGATTAAGTGCTTAGAAAATTGTTGCAAATTCTGGAAGACTGAAAGTCAAGGGAGGGCTGCCAGTATGTCTGATAGAAAGAGCGCACAAAAGCCCTATTATCTAGAGGTAGGGAGCTGCTGATGCTGCCACTGTTTCTGTACACACTGTTCCTCTGGGCATCTGAATGAGGACGGGAGGCATAGAAATATTGATTCTATTAGCTGCACCTGCTTCTAAATACTCTTGTTTTTTTGACATCACTTACTAGCCAAAAGCACAGCAGAAAAAATTCTAGTTCCAGAATTCCTGAGTTTATTTATTGAATATAATTTGCATTCTAGAGCCCCAGCTGTAAAGTCATCTAGCAAATATAATTTTGAATTTTCCAATCCTCATTCTATACGGGAGGACCTAGAAGACATTAAAAATTGATGTAAAAAATCAATCAACATATCCAACACATATGGGATATTTATTTTTCTACTGATGTATATATTTTCACTTAACTCTGTTAGTTTTATGAATTAACTTAGTTCAAAACATCTGGATAATTTGTATTTTCTTGTTTTATAATGCCTTCATGTACCATTTCTCTTGAGAATGTAGTTTTTTATGCTGAATGTGAGAATGCTCACATTGGTACTTAGTATCAAATATTTTATGTCTTTCAGATAAGTAGAGAGGAATATCTTAAACTACTCAAGCAGGAGAATACTTACAGAGTTATAAGAATTTTTTTAAATGAAGTTATCTATTATATAATGTTATCAGAATTGGAGAAGTGAGAATTTTGTTTTGACCATAACTTCAGGTTAAAAATATTTTTTTTCAAAATGATTGGAATTGATAAGCAATCCCAAAAGCAAAACATGAAGAAAATTGAAGAGAATATCGTGCACACTCTTTTCATCAACCAGTTGAAATATTTTTATGTTATTGTTTCATAATTATTTGTAGATATAGAGCTTTTTTAAATAATGGGGCAAAGAAAGGATGGGACTGATATAGTATAATGTAATGAGTATGAGAAATACTGAATATTGTACATATATTTTTACAATATAGCTAAATAGGACAGATGAGACTTTTTCTAGTTTTTAAGCCAAATTAGGGTAATACTTTAACCTGTAACTTCACTGTGACTGCACTGCTTGAAAATTTTTTTTATATTTTTAGATCTTACTGTAAAGTTGTGTTATTAGTATACATAAAGTAACTGATGTTTTATATAAAATGAAATTCTGAAAATTATTTTGAGATACTTTCTAATTTGACAATCACGAGTCATTGAAAACAGGTAAACAGCAACTATTGGGTTGGTTTGATATAGGACTCAGAGGAATTTTAAGATATGCTTATGCTCATGTAGGAATAAGGAGGAAATCTAGGACAAAAATTAAGTTCTCTTGATTTGTAACTCATTGCAACTTTCACAAGACTCTACCATAAATTCAGTAAGATACTTTCCTGGAATATATCCTTATTAAGTATTACTTAAGTGCTCAGCCTATTTGGCGAGTTATATTGGCTCTAACTTCTAGTGCAAACAATTTTAAAAGATTCTGCATTATGAACAAGCACCTTAGGGGCCGGCCCTGTGGCTCACTTGGGTGAGTGCAGTGCTGGCAGCGCCAAGGCCGCGGGTTTGGATCCTATATAGGGATGGCCGCTGCGCTCAATGGCTGAGCGTGGTGCAGATGACATAGAGCCAAGGGTTGCGATCCCCTTACCGGTCAAAAAAAAAAAAAAAAAAAAAAACAAGCACCTAGGTTAGACTCTTGGAATTGATTTGATTTATTAACATAAGTATTAAATATTATCTATTAATTCTATCATGAAAACACTTTTTTAGTATGATTTATTTGTGTTGTGTGTGGTATAAGATATATAAATCTCATAGCTCATGTATAATATTATATTTAGACATATGATATATTTACGAGGGTACTTTTAAAAGTTGGTGGAAAAATAGAATTAAAATATAATATTAATCTTCCCACGAACTTTTTGAAGCACCCTAGTATATATTCTACACTGCACATTACACACACACACACACACACACACACACACACGCACACATATCCTTCAAAAGGACTACAAAAAGATTCCCTTGAGAAAAAAGATGTTTGAGTATCCAAAGAAACAATAGTAATTACGTAGCAAGAGGGTAGGTTTGGAGGAGGAGATATTTATCCAATAAACTTGAGTGAAAAGAAAACAGAGGATAACAGAAATGAGAAACATAATAAATGAAAGAAATTGTTATGTAGAAAATTGTAGGTCTTTGCTATTTGTCTGTGTGCCTGTAAGGTGGCATGAAGTGAGAAAGCTGCTGAATTTAGACCAAGATAGGCTTTAGAGGTGTGTGAAAGAATTGGGAGACTACAAAAGGAGATGGGATCAATCAAGCAAAGGAATGGAAGGAGATAAGGTGAAAACTCCAATACTCTTTCATGAGATTGGAAGGAAACAAAGATGGACGGTGGCATATGACCAGATTTTGTTTTTTCGAATGGTATGCCCTCCTTTAGGTCTTTCTGTCAGTGTATGATATCTACATGTAGCATTTTCTTTAGCAGTGTATGCATTAATATACACCACAGGTAGAAAGTACTATGATGTTAAGCATTTTGTCTAAATTCGTTCAACAGTCTTTGGTTAAAAGGAAGAAAAAGGTAAAAAGAAAAATAAGGAGAGGAAGAGAAAGAGAGAGAAATCATCCATTTAACTCCTCAATTTTTCTCTAATTCTTCTTACAGCATCTGGGGTAAGAGGTGATTACGTTCCTGATTGTTTTTTAACCAAATTTTTTCAAAAAATATTAAGTATTCTAAATTAATACCCTGAGTACATGTGTAATTATTTTTTGTTCGCTTTTTTGTTTTTTTCAGAGTTGGTTTTAAGGACTAAACCATTCCTTATTTTTACATTTGATCTACAAAGATCTATACTGTAGTCTGCATCTCAACTCAGTGGAATCTTAATTGACAAAATAAGATGTATGAATAGTAAATTATTCATTTGTTGTTATTCTTGAATTACAAATTATTTTAATACCGTTGACCATTTATGTATTTAGAATGATTATATGAAAATACATCATAAGCTTGTGAAGCTGCAAAATTCCATTGTCTTCTTGGAGTGTGCAAGTTTAATTGTGCTTTGAACATGCTACTCATTTTAAACACACTTGTTCTGTATATGTCAATTTTCTTCCTATTTATGTTGATCATTTGCTCTATATATGAACAAAATATTATTTAATATGCTATTGTGAATTATCTTTTAATTTCTATTTTCCAATCTTCTGCTAGTGGATTTTAGAGACAGTAGTCACTAGATATTTCATACATTTATTATATTTTTATGTGCATTAACCTGAAAATGATTGTTATAGTGATTACAATTACATGAAAGCTGCTAACTTATATCCAAAGTACTCTATGAAGATTTATTTTCTTGGTTTATATGCATGTATGTTCATGGAAGTGGTTGCCAACAAAATGAACAGTTACCTTAAAAACGATGCCAACGTAAGCTAAACAGTGTCACAAGATAGGCAAAAAGACCAAAGTAACAAACAGAATCCAGAAACAGACCAAAACACATATAGACTACTGATTTATGACAAAAATGTCACTGTAACAAGGAGTCCTTGTCTCTACTGGATATATAGGAAAAATAAATATTGAGCTCTACTTCACACCATACACAAAAATAAATTCCAGATGGATTATAAACATCAAGTAAATCTAAATATTAAAACAAAACAATACTTTTTAAAATATAGGAGAGCATTTTTATTTTGGAAAAGCAATCATTTCTTAAAACTGAAATCATTAACCATTAAAAAAACAAATGTTAAACTCTACAAAGAAAAATTATTTGTGACATCAGAAGATATCATTAAGAGAATGATAAATCAAGCCTCAGAGTATAAGAAAATATTATTCATATTATATACAAAAGATCTGTATCCAGAATATATAAAGAATGCCAAAAAATCAATAAGAAGAGGGCAGACTGTCAAATGGAAAAATTGACAATTGTATTTTCCAAAGAGAATACCCAGATCTGTATCCAGAATATATAAAAAATGCCAAAAAATCAGTAAGAAGAGGGCAGACTGTCAAATGGAAAAATTGACAATTGTATTTTCCAAAGAGAATACCCAAATGACCAAAAAACACATGAAAATGTACTTTGTTAGTTTTCAAGGAAATGTAAATTAATCCCACTAGGCAACTATTAGAATTTTTTTAAAGGTACCAAACATTGGCAAGGATAAGGAACAACTTCTCTTCTTATTCATATCTGGTATGGCCATAATTTGGTATAACCACTGGGAAAACCATTGTGTGTGTATATTTCAACTAAGAATATGTCTATCCTATGACCTAGGAATCCCATTCCAATCTCTAGATTTTTAAAAAATGTATACACATTTTCCCCCAAGACATGAATGAACAAGACTATTCTTGTCCATGAGTATTATTCTAAGTAGCTGCCAACCAAACATTACCAAAATGCCCATTAACTATAAAATAGATCTACCAAAGTAAATAATCATAATATCGATAGAAAAAGGCCATGCACAAAATTTTACATAGTGTAAGCTTTGTGTGTGTGTGTGTGTGTGTGTTTAACTTTTATGGCAACATATTGATTGTACATGTTTATGGGGTACAGAGTTATATTTCAATATCTGTGTACAATGTGTATCTATTCAGGGTAATGGGCATATTCATTGTTGCAAAACTTATTCATTTCTTTGTGATGTGCACATTTGGTCTACTCTCTTCTAGTCATTTGCTAACATGTAGTAAATCATCATTAATTATAGATTCCTGGGTCAACTGTAAAACATTCAAAAATAAAACATAGCATTGAAAGTCAGGCTAGGAATTACATTTGGGTGTGGCAGCTATTGGCTGAAAGTGCCAGATGGACTTTGGGGTTTGGGTAATGTCCTGTTTCTTAATCCCAATGCTAGTTACACGAGTCTGTTCAGTTTGTGAACATTCGTCAAGCTGTAGGCTCATGATTTATTTGATTTGCTGTACTTACATGATGCATCAATAAAATTTTTAAAAAGAAATGTAAACATTTTAATGACTTTCAGTGCAAATTCTAGTTAACTACAGTCTTTTGTCTCCTCCTTATCTAATTTCCATCTGCTTCATAGATTTATTGTATGTTAAATAAATGTTAAAAGCCTGATGTTATCAAGTTTAAGTCTGTGGTAGAGTCCGGAATGAATGTGAACTACTTCTATCATTCAAAATATTTTTTTTTTTCCTTTTTGTCTTTCTTCATGTCCGGCAACGGATCGCAACCCTCAGTGTCGCGCCCGTACCGGACCGGGACCGGCAACGGGATCACAACCCTTGGTGCTGCGCCCGCACCTCGCTCAGCCAGTGAGCGGGAACCGGTCTGTATGTGGGATCCGAACCCTCGGCAGGAGCGCCGCCACGCTCCCAAGCGGCGCACTGTAGCAGTGCGCCACCGGGCCGGCCCCAAAATAATTTTAAATGAATAAAATTCTTCATGAGTACAAGTCGACATGATGGAGTAGTTTTCTGATCCTTTTTTTTCATGGTTGTCAAAACAATTATATGGTACCTGTTTTGTTTCCTATATATAGACAGGTACATTTGTAAAACTACAGATTTAGGAAGTAAAGTATTAATGAGTCTTTATGGAGGACAATAGACTTTTGAGATATTGAACACTTAGAATTTTTTCTACTTACATATTCAAATGTTGTATGTGTGTGTATTGTAATCTGAGATTTCTGTTATCTTAAACTAATATGAACAAAGACTATGAGTGCTAACATACACTTTTATGTAATATTCTTCACTCCTACATTTCAAAGGACTGCCCATTCACTTTTCTCGTACATCTTGATGGTTTAAGCTCATAACCTTCAATTAAACAAAGAAAAGTGTCTTCATGCTGTCCTTTAAAAAAGTGATTGCTTTTTTTACTGCTTGCTGAATGTCTGTGGTTTAATGGGACTAGGACCCATATTTTATTTCTCTATAAGCCAGTAAATATTGTAAATATTCTTCATATTCCCCAGGTTGCTTTTAAATCAGCAAGCATGTAAGTGAGTAAAAGAGGTTGACATCTAATTAACACTGGCTTTTACAGGTTTAATGAGCAGTGATAAATTTAAATCTCTTCTTTGGCACTTTTAAAGAAGGCGCAATAACAAGTGGAATGAACTAGGGGGAATGTTGTTCCATTGATTCATAATAAATTCTTTTTAAATTATTTGTTTTCATACAGGAGGAATTTGCTTTGCAATGAAAGCCATAGGTTATTTAAACATTTCTGTCTGCTGTGAAGCCAAATAATAAAATACAAATCCTTGTACTGTATAAGAAAATCACAGGGTCGAAGTCTGAGTTTGCTATTTTATTTGATTTTATTTTTAGGCATCCAATTTGCAGCTGTTTCTTGATTCTCCTTTATTATTTTACTGCTAGTGTGCAAATGGCCCACGTTGTCAAGGTAACATCAAAGATTTTTGTAAAATTTAACATTAAAGTTTTAATTAGCAAGTAAAACTTTTGCATACAAATTTACTGTCACAAAAGGTATTCCTTGAAAAATGTGCTCATAAATGATAACATCAAAGCATTTTTGCTGCTATGGATTGATATAAATTATTGAAAGTAATTCCAGTATAACAATAATTAATTAGGCTTTTATGTGCATGATATAACATTTTGAAATGATAATAGTCAATCACACTCATTCTATAGACAAGTGACTCTAAAAGTCATCTAGTATATATCTGATCATACCATGACTTAAGTTTTCAGATATGCTTCATTACTTGATGATTGTGATATTTTCTCAGAATGATGTCTCTCTAAAAACCAAGTTTTCATCATTTTTATTATGTCACACATTTCTTAAAATGCATCATGTGTATATTTCAGGAAAAAATGTTCTTTGACTTTTTTCCCTGCTTTATTGTGGTTTAATTGATGAAAAATTACGTATATTTACCTTGTACAATATGATGTTTGGCCATATGTACACCTGGTGAAATCACTACCACAAACCAGGTAATTAACCTTTAACCTATCCATCACCCTGGTTATCTTCTTTGTTGTTGTGAGAACATTTAAGGTCCACTCTTTTAATACATTTCAGGTATATAATACAGTATAGTTGTTAACTATAGTCACTGTACTATACATTAAATCCCAGATCTTATTCATTTCACAGCCAAAAGTTTGTACCCTTTGACCAACGTCTGCCTATTCCCCCTCCCTGCAGCCCCTGGCAACTATCATTCTACTCTCTCCTGTGAGTTCAACTTTTTTATATTCCACATGTAAGTGAGATGACGTGTCATTTGTTCTTCTCTGACTTACTTATTCCACTTAGTATAAATGCCCTCAAGGTTTATCCATGTTTTACAAATGGCAGGATTTCCTTCCTTTTTATGGCTGGATACTATTCCATATACCAAAACATACACAGAAAATTCTTGAACTTGTGACACTTTTCTGAGAGTTAAATTTCCCCTCACTTTTGAAAAGCTGAAGGATTATGCCACAAGATGCATCCTTACCTAACATCCATTTTAGGATGTTAGGATGTGTATAAATAAGTGAAAATTTATCAAACTATACATACTATATTTTTGTACTTTGCTGTTTGTAAGATATACCTTAATTTAAAACAATTTGTTTTAGGAAGTATTCATCTTTGATCCACAAAGGCAAGATTTTGCTTGTCATTAATTAATGAGATTTTGCTTGGCCAGTTCTTAATGAAGGACTAAAGTAATCTGACATCAACTATCGCAAAATACATAGTCATGTTTTTAAACAGGTTAGGAGATATTGTTGGTGTAATAGGCATAAATTACATTTTATATTTTATATCACCCATAAATAACTTCTTATACTTTATATTTGTATTACTAGCACATAGAGAAAACACATCAGAATAAAAGATTTCACATTTGTATGGTCCTTGAAGCATTTATTTTTACTTGTTCATAGCTTTTACTTGTCTGATAGCTGTTATCCCGGAATACTTGTCACATTCTAGGTTGCTATATATGACAGTGCGTTGCTATTTGCAATCATTTTAAAAGAGAAAGGGACGTAAACACCCAAAGACTTTTAAAAAAACGTGTCAGTCAACTGCTGCGGAGAATGTGAAATTAAATTTAATCACTGCGTAGCATCTGTATGGCGGTTGTATTTCACATTTTTTTCTACCCTTGATGAATGTGATAAATATATATGTAACACAAAGTAAGTGCTTTAGGTTATGAGTGAGAATATAGTCATTCTAAATAAAATAAAAGCCTTAATTTATATAGTCAGATCTTAAGGAATTCTTGCTTATTGATTTCCCTTCATGTGTTTCAAAAGTTCTGAAATGAATTATTTATTGTTGTGGTCTGAAATCCTTGTACAACTATTCACACCTATTATTTTTAGAGATCTTGTCTTAGAATCAGCACACAATGTCATTCCAGTCTCCTCCCAGTCATTCCCTATCCCCCTCCCTGCCTTTCAACCCCAACTGCAAATTCATCTGCAAGTTTCTCGGTTTAAAAATCCAACACTGTTTGTCTTTCCTCTTACATATTTTTTTGAAAGTTTTAAATGTTTTCATAGACTCAGTCACAGAGTATGCCAGATTGCTTTTTCTCTTTGATGTTTTATTGTGTTTTATACTCTATGCGCTTACATATTTTTTTGAAAGTTTTAAATGTTTTCATAGACTTTGCCACTTTTTGTCACAGAGTATGCCAGATTGCTTTTTCTCTTTGATGTTTTATTGTGTTTTATACTCTATGCCACTGCAATCCTGTCAAAAGGATTGACTCCTTTATATAAAGGTCACACATCTTAAAGGTTTAGTTCTACTTTACACATAAACTCTTTTATTTTTGTTATTAAAACAATTCATGATGTAAATAGGAAGGCACACATTCTTTAAAAAAGCGTCACTTGAAATGAATGGAAAGCTGCATAATTTTTCTAGTAATCTTGCATCCTATATGCACGTAGTATTTGATCAAGGAGCAAAGCTATGATCTTAAATTTCTTCCACTACATATCTCTTTGCTTGCTTCTTGAGGTTCTGATTTTTATACAGTTAAGATCTGCATTTATATCATTGTCTGATGTGCAGGTATGATAATATGCCTCTAAAGGTCCTTTTCTCTGAAGAATCTCAACTTGGTTTATTAATTGTATATTTAAATATAATTTTTTTTACTTTATATTAAAAAGAATAATAATGTTTAATTTGAACAGCATAACATTATCGCTATTTTTACCCATTGTAGAAAATATTCCAGTTGCACCTGAGCTGAGTGATATCAAAAATGCAATAAAATAAGAATGGAATGACAAATGTGCTACATTTTATTTTAATTTTGTTCTCTTTATTTCTGTTTTG
>NW_007730862.1:49368-70063 GCF_000696425.1 Galeopterus variegatus | reverse complement strand
CTTATCCACCATGTTCAGCTAATAAATCCTGAAGTTCTCCAATAACCAGCTGTTGTAATCTTTTCTCAATTCATGTTTATCCTTTGGCAATTTCATCCTTATTTGTGGTTTAATGATTTATCTATATGGTGGTAGCAGACCTACTTTCTCCTGCAAAGTCCAGATCAAAATATCTAACTGCTTACTTGATATTTTAATTGTATTTCTTAAAACACCTGTCTAATTAGTATTGCTGTCAAAAACTTTTTTTTTTAATCCTCCGACTGTTTTTTTTCTCCCAGTGTTTCTGAAATCATGCATATTTCCACCATTTATCAACTGAGGAAACTCAGAAAACTAGAACATATACTAGAGGGCTCCTATTCCAGCACATCCTACCAGCAATTCAGCACCTACTTTTCTTAATGTTACCTCGGTCCCTAAATGTGTCCTGATTTTGCTACCACCATCCTAGTACCAGAGACCATTGTCTTTCAAGTGAACCACTGCAATGGTCTGCCAAATGTTCTTTCCACATTCACTCTAGTGTCACTCAAAACTCTTCACCCTACTGAACTTAGGGTGACCATTTCAAGGCACAGATCATTTTAAGAACTGTTCATACATAAGACATTTCAGTACACGTAGGTTGCTGAGATAATGTCTGTTCCTGATTTCCATTCAATTCCTCCCTCTTAATCCAGGGTTTGCAATGCATGAAATATATGATGAACAAATTAATCAAATTTAGCTTTACCATTATATATAAAGACAATTTTAAAGANATATGATGAACAAATTAATCAAATTTAGCTTTACCATTATATATAAAGACAATTTTAAAGATACTAATACACAGAACCTTTTTTTATCTAAAGGGTCTTGTTTTTAGTTTTTATTTTGTTTAATGATATAAGTAGCATATTTTACTAAAATATACAACACGATGTTTTTTTTTGTGTGTGTGTGTGTGTGTGTGTGCGTGTGCATGTTTTTAAAGTCATATAAGATCAGTCAATATATTTTGACTTACAGTTTACTCTATCACTTAACTGTGTATCTTGGGCCTCTGTATATGAGGCCCATTACTTATACACTAGTCATATTTTTAAATAGTACGATAGTATAGTGTTGTATTGACAAATCATCATTACCTAACTTGCTAATAGATGATCATTTGTTTTTCTGATTTTCCTTTTATGTTTATTTATCATATGTTGTTGTGTCTTCCCACACACTGTGCATCCATGTCTCCGATTCTGTTCTAATAAAAATTCTTAGGCAACTTTGGTATCTCCCCATTCAAAACTGTTTTCCTTCCACCCATTGTAAAGTGAAAGCACAAATCGCTCAGACTCTAAAACCAGAAATATTTCCATTGGCTTTATAAATGATTGAAGGAAAAGCACCAAAGTCCTTGAAATTTTCAAGTGTGACTGCCTGAGTTTTAAGGAGGCTTCACTGTGTAATATCTGACAGAGGGATTAATGTTTCAAAAATTGCAGATTTGCAAAAAAAGGGGGGGGNGAAATAAAATTAAAATCTCACTATCACTTGGTTGTCAGCAAGTCGTAGTAAGAAGAATAAGCTTAATAATTATATCTAATCCATCATTTTCTATGCTAGGATAGCCTGGCCAATGGGGTGATAATATTTTAAATCATTACCCAAGCCCATTCCTGCTCTGGACATGCTTGAAAATAGTCACTACTACAACATAGCCATATTGTTTCTTAAATGTTAAAATATTAGATAAAACTTCTCCTGAAGTAAGAGCCATTAACCTTCATAAATCTCTGCTTCCCAGATTGGGGTATCAGAAGCCTCATAATAAATTGTCTGAGTCCCTTAGTCAAAAATATTACTTGATAAAGCAGCAGGATATGAAAGTTTACTGTGTTTACATGAGTACATTACAGGATAAAATGCAAATTTCAAACACAGATCTAAAAAATGAGACTCTGAAAATATATTACAGGCACTGGATTTCCGCTGCTTTTGCCCAGATCTTCTGAAGACATCCTTATCTTGAACTAAGTTTGCTTTGATGAAACAGTTTGAGAAGTACTAATGTTGTTTGAAATCTTTCTGCCTCTACATTCAGTGATTAGAATTTACCTCTAATAAGAGAAATCCTACTTAACTCATTTCCAAATCTTTGAAAAGTGTCTCACGATCCCTCTTATATAATGTTTAGAGGGTTTGACCTCATAATTTGATGATTAGTTGATTTTCACAGTGTATAATTGCTAAAGCAATGCAGAACTTATTCAACAAATTCCTGTTGTTTTTATCGTTTATTTTCTTTGTTAACAGCAGATACACACATGTATTTGCAAAAGTACAAAAATTTTTTCTTATTAAGAAATTAGGGGCTGGCCCGGTGGCGCACTGGAGAGTGCGCCGCTTGGGAGCACGGCGGCGCTCCTGCCGAGGGTTCGGATCCCATGTGGAGACTGGTTCCCGCTCACTGGCTGAGCGCGGTGCGGGCACAACACCGAGGGTTGCGATCCCGTTGCCGGTCCCTGGTGTGGGCACGACACCGAGGGTTGCGATCCCGTTGCCGGTCAGTAAAAAAAAAAGACAAAAAGGAAAAAAAATAAATAAATAAAATCTTGTTGGAGAAACTGTACAGCAATATCTGTACTATGTGATTATACTCGGCACACCCGTAAACTGTATACATGGTTTGGTTTCCCCTTGCTTTAATTGTCTGTGGTTCTGCCTTGTCATGTTCTATCTTAATCCCAACTTTCATTCATTTCTTCTTGACATGTTTTTCTTTACCCTTTTTTTAAGCTATTGTTATTGTCTACCACTAACTTCACTTCCACTGGCTTAAAATATTTCCTCTAATTCGCTATTTAAAAAAAAAAAAAAATTCTGCTGCTGCTGCAGTGAAATCTTTGTAGGCACAGTTAAGCAGACTTGAGGTGAATGGGGGGAAAAGGGAGAGGTAGGGCTAATATAACAAAGAATCAACAGACCCACTTTATTTTTTAACTAAAATTTTTGAGATTATTGTAGATTTGTATGAAGTCAAGAAATAATACAGAGAGTTCGGATCCCACATACAGACCGGTTCCCGCTCACTGGCTGAGCGAGGCGCGGGAGCAACACCGAGGTTTGCAATCCCGTTGCCGGTCCCCGGTCCGGTCCGGGGGCAACACTGAGGGTTGCGATCCGTTGCCGGACACGGAAAAAAAGACAAAAGACAAAAAAAAAACAAAAAAAAAACTATGGTATAATACCACAACCATGATACTGAAATTGACATTGACACAATCCGCTGATCTTATTCAGACCTCTCCGGTTTTACTTCTTCTCTCCTGCACACACATGTGCATGCATGTGCGCGCACGTGTGTACACTTTATTCCCCATGTAGATTTATGTAGGCAGCATCGCAATCAAGATGGAAGTTTCAAAACCACAAGGACCCCTCGCGTCGCCCCTTATAACCACACCAGCTTCTCGCCTGGACACACAGCTGCTCCACCTCGCTAATCCTTTAAACCACTAAACTGTCCTCCATTTCTAATATTTATCATTTCAGAAATCCTTCATAAATGGAATCACACAATGTGTAACATTTCAGATTTGTCTTTTGTCATTCAGCATAATTCACCGGAGACACAGACAAGTTGTTGTGTCAAAGGTTCATTCCTTTCTATCGCTGATTAGCATTGCACGGTATGTAGATACTTCAGTTTGTGAAGCCCTTTATTTGTTGAAAGACATCTGGATGGTTTCAATGGCTATTATGGATAAAGTTGTATGAACATTTACAGACAGGTTTCTGTGTGAAATACGCTTGTATTTCTCTGAAATAATTGCCCGAGAGTTCAAATGCTGAGTCATATGACAATCACATGTATAGTGTTTATAATTTACTGCCAAACTATTTTCCAGAGTAGCATTTAAAATTTTTGCCAGCAATATATGAATAAGCCAGATTCTCTACATCTTTACCAACATTAGGTACTGTCACAATTTTTTATTTCAGTCATTGTGATAGATATGTAGTGGTATATCATTATGTTATTAAATTATATTTTCTTATGATGAATGATGTTGAACATCTTTTTCTGCACTTACTTATCACTGGTGTGTTCTCTTCAGCAAAATGTATCCTTGTGTCTTCTGCCCATTTTCAATCAGACTTTTTGTTTTGCTAATTTTCAGATTTGAAAGCTCTTCATATATTCCAGATAAGAATCCTTTGTCAGATACGTGGTTTTCAAATATTTTTTCTACCAGTCTGTAGCTTGTCTTCTTATCCCTTTAATTTTAGTTTTAATAGCATTCGATGTCAAATTTTTCTATTATGGATCATCATTTTGGTATCAAATCTAAGAATTTTTTATATAGGGATATTGAAAGATTTTCCTCTAAGACTTTTCTTAAAAGTTTTACCGTTTTACATTTAAGTTCATAATTCATTTTGATTTAAATGTATATAATGTATGAGGTTTAGGTGATGCTATTTATTTATTTATTCATTTGTTCATTTATTCATTTCTTTATTCGTTAATTTTTTGCCTATGGAGGTTTAATTGCCTCCACACTATTTCTTGAAAAGACTGTAATTCTTCCATTGTATTCCTTTTACACTTTTGTCAAAAATAATTTGAGTATATTTGTGTGAGTCTGTTTCTGGATTCTCTATTCCATTCCCTTGATCTATATGTCTTTCAATCTTCCAATCCCACCTTGTCTTCATTACTGCAGCTATGTACTGAGCCATGATATTTGTTACATGGATACTTCTGACTTTTTCTTTTTCAAAACTGTTTTAGCTATTCTAGGGCTTGTGCTGCTCCAGGTAAATTTTAGAATAAGCTTGTCTATGTCAACAAACACCATGCTATAGAAATTACACTAAATGTATAGTTCATTTGGGAAGAATTGACATTTTTACTATGTTGATTCTTCAATCTATGAACCCAGTATTTGTCTTTATTTATTTATTCTTTGATTTCTTTCATCAGTATTTTGCAAATTTCAAGATACAGATTCTATAGATGCTCTGTTTAGTGTACATATAAATATTTATTTTTCTTAGGAATATGTATACATATATACATATATGGTATTGTGCTTTTAATTTGGTTTCTGCATGTTCATTTTTAGTATATAGGAATGCAATTGATTTTTGTGTGTTGATCATGTATCCTGTGGCCTTGCTAGTCTCACATATTTGTTCTGGGAATTTTTTTATTGTTTCATTGAAATATTTTATGTAAACAATTATGTTATCTGTAAATAGGGAGAGTTTTATTTCTTTTCTTGCAAACTGCATTTCTTTTATTTCTTTTTCACACCAATTACAATAAGTACAACTTCTAGCACTATGCTAGATAAATGTAGTGAGAGTGGATCCTTGTAGTGAGAGTGGATCACCAAAATGACGTTAGCTGTAGAATTGTACATGTTTCTTATCAAGTTGAAGTAATTCTCGATTCCTAATTTGCTGAGATGTTTTTAAATTATTTATTGGTTTTACATTGTGTCAAATGCTTCCTATGCATCATATGATAATCAAAAGTTTTATCTTCTTTAGCTTGTTGACATGGTGGATTACAGTGATTGATTTAGAATACTGAACGAGCCTTGCACCCTGGAATAAATCATTCTTGTTTGTGATATATAATTATTTTTATACATTTAGAATTTAATTTGCTAATAATTTGTGGAAGATCATTATGTCTATGTTCACAAAAGATATTGCTTTGTAGTGTTTTTATGTGTGTAATCTCTGCCTGATTTTGGCATCAGGTTAAAACGGGCCTCAAAATTGAGTTCTTTTATTTATTTTTTTTTTTTTCTCTTTTTTCGTGTCCAGCAACGGATCGCAACCCTCAGTGTCATGCCCGTACCGGACCGGGACCGGCAACGGGATTGCAACCCGCAGTGTTGCACCCGCACCTCGCTCAGCCAGTGAGCGGGAACCGGTCTGTATGTGGGATCCGAACCCGCGGCGGGAGTGCAGCCGCGCTCCCAAGCGGCGCACTGTAGCAGTGTGCCACCGGGCCGGCCCCAAAATTGAGTTCTGAAGTGTCCTCTGCTCTTCTCAAAAAGATTATGTAAAATTGGTGTTAATTTTTCTTTAAAGGTTTCCGGAAATCTCAGTGAAACTATTTGGGCCTGGAGCTTTTTAACTGCAAATTCAATTTGATTAATGGATGCAACACTACTCAGGTTGTCTCTTTCATCTTAGCTGAGTTTTGGTATTTTATGGTTTTCAAGGATTTATCAATTTATGAAAATAATGTTCATTGCATTACCTTTATTATCCATTTACTGACTACAGGATCTATAATGATATCTCCTATTTCATTCTTGATATTGATTATTTGCATCTTCCTTTATATTTTGGCCAGTCTTGTTAGAAGTTTATTAATTTTACTGATTTTTCCAAAGACCAAGTTTTTTTATCTCATTGATTTTCTCTATTGTTTTTCTATTTCCAGTTCCATTTTTCCTTCCTTGATCCTTCTACTTTCTTTGGGCTTATTTTGCTTTTCTTTTCATAGATTCTTGAGATAGAAACTTAGATTTAAGACTTTTCCTTGCTCTAGTGTATTCATTTAATGCTACTGTTTTCCTTTCAGCACTGCTTTAGCTGTATTCCACAAATTTTGATGTATATTTTTATTTATTTCTAGTTCTTTTGAGACTTTCTCTTAGACATTTGGCTTATTTAGAAGTATATTCTTTCGTTTTCACATATTTTGATATTTTTCTGTTGTCTTTTTGTTATTGATTTTTTGTTTGATTTCACTGGGCCCAGAGAACACACTCTGTATGATTTCAGTTTTTAAAAACTTCTTGAGATTTGTATTATAGCCCAAGATTTCTCTTTTGATGAATGTTCTATAGGGACTTGAAAATAAATGTATCATACCTTTTGGGGTGTAGTGTGCTATCTATGTGTCAGTTAGATCCTATTGGTTGATTGTTGCTCAGATCTTCTATATCTTTGCTGTTTTTCTGTTTAGCACTTCTATCAGTTGCTGAGAGGGGAGTATTAAAGCTGTCAAGTAGAGCTGCAGATTTGTTTATTTCTCCTTTCAGCTCTATTAAGCTTTGCTTTATGTATTTTGAGGCTGTACTGTTAAAGCATCTGCACTTAGGATCGGTATGTCCACCTGGTGAATTCTTTTATTATTATGGAATTTCCATGTTTGTTAATAGTAATATGCCTTACTCTAAAGTCTACTTTATCAGATATTAATATAACAACTTTTTATTTTTTGGTTAATTTTTCGTGGTTTGATTTTAATTTTTTTTCACACTTTTCCTTTACTGTAGCTATGTTATTGAGTATGAACTGAATGTCTTGCAAACAGAATATAATTGGGTCATGTTTTTTTCTGAGTCTGCCAATCTGTCTTTGATTGCTATATTTAGATATTTACATTTAAGGTAATAATTGATTTGATAGTACTTAAGTCTTCCATTTATTATTTGTTTTCTAATTGCTTCCTTTGTGTTTTGTTTCTTTCTTTGTGGGACTTCCTATCTATCACCCTTGACAGTGGTGCCATGCTCACTGTGTGTCATTAGGAGGACTCCTATTTAATTGAAGGAGGAATGAACTTATCTGAACAGTTTTCCATTGTTAGGTTGGGGTTTGGGAAATGCCAGGTCTGGGTCACTTTCTTCTACTTGGTGGGGAGATTTAAGAAACCCAGCTGCAATGATGTTCCTCCAGCCTTGGAGTCCCAAAGTCAGTTCTTTTTCTTTTTTATACCTTACCAAGTTCGTCTCATGCTGCCTTTTCCATTGTTTCCAGGTTATATTGTACTTGATGGAAAGAGAAGGTCTAAAAATCTTTTTAAAAAATACTAAATCTAAACTGAATTGAGTTTAAACTTATTAAGAAAAGAACATTATTTTTGATTATATAAATAATTCACATTAATTTCATGTGTATCTAACAGGCTAGATATTTGCTCTCATTTAAATAAAAGTCCCAGAGACTTGGTTGTACAGTTAGTTAATAGCTATGGTCAAAAATATTAGATAATCTAATAAATACTAATCACAAACTCATGTATAATGATATCAAAGACATTATTGATAATTCTTGTTAAGTTTATAGTTACTGTATCAGTTAGAAATGGGTAATGTTGTACTTTAAGTCCTAAAATTAAAGTGATTATACTGATTGGGGTGAGGTGATATCTCAGAGTAGTTGAGATATTTCCTGATGATTAGTGATGTTGAGCATTTTTCGTATACCTGTTGGCCATTTGTATGTCTTCTTTTGAGAAATGTCTATTCAGCTCCTTTGCCCATTTTTTAATTGGATTATTTGGTTTTTTGCTATAAAGTTGTCTGAGCTCTTTGTATATTCTGGATATTAATCCCTTGTCAGATGCATTTTTTGCAAACATTTTCTCCCATTCTGTAGGATGTCTTTTCATTCTATTGATTATTTTCTTTGCTGTACAGAAGATTTTTAGTTTGATATAACCCAATTGTTTATTTTTTTCTTTTGTTGCCTGTGCTTTTGGGGTGTTATTCATAAAGTCATTATCCATTCCTAAATCCTGGAGCATTTCCCCTATGTTTTCTCTTAGGAGTTTTAAAGTTTCAGGCTTTATATTTAGGTCTCTAATCCATTTTGAGTTGATTTTGGTATATGCTGAAAGTGCAGACCAAGGTTCATTCTTCTACAAATGGGTATCCAAT
The DNA here is from genome assembly GCF_000696425.1 of Galeopterus variegatus. NCBI lineage: Eukaryota > Metazoa > Chordata > Mammalia > Dermoptera > Cynocephalidae > Galeopterus > Galeopterus variegatus. The sequence goes on along the minus strand of NW_007730862.1, from coordinate 61,385 downwards.
TTTCCCAGCAACATTTATTGAAGAGGCAGTCTTATCACCTCACCCCAATCAGACTGGCTATTATTAAAAAGACAGAGAATAACAAATGCTGGCAAAGATGTGGAGAGATAGGAACCCTCCTGCACTGTTGGTGGAACTGTAAATTAGTACAAACATTATGGAGAGCACTATGGAGGTTCCTTAAACAACTACAAATAGAACTTCCATATGATCCAGCAATCCCACTCCTGGGCATATATACTGAGGATTGGAAAGCATCAGGTTGAAGGCATACCTGCACTCCCACATTTATTGCAGCTCTATTTACATTAGGTAGGCAATGGAACCAACCTAAATGTCCATCAATGGATGAGTGGATAAAGGAATTGTGGTATATATGCACAATGGAATACTACTAAGCCATAAAAAAGAATGAAATTCTACCATTTGCAACAACACGGATGAGCCTGGAGAAAATTATCCTAAGTGAAACAGCCCAGGTACAGAAAGAGAAATACCACATGTTCTCACTCATAACTGGGAGCCGAATTCAGAAATAAACAAATGAACAATAAAGAAAGACAGAGAGAAAGAAAGAAACAACGATCAAAGTAATATGTAGAACTTTTAGAAAACTAGAGGTGAAAAAGGGGAGGGGAGGGGAAGAGGGAGGGGGGCTAATGAGGAATCGGTCAATGGACACAAAGAACAATTGCATATTGTAATGATGAGTAAGCTATACTCTAATGAGGAATCGGTCAATGGACACAAAGAACAATTGCATATTGTAATGATGAGTAAGCTAACTATACAGACCTAATGCCACACATTCTACACAATTATTGAAAATCAATGTTGTACCCCACATGTATGTATAATAAAAAATTAAATAGAAAAATTAAAAGCTCCCTAAATACAGAATTCCATATAAAAAAATAATAATAATAAAGAAATAAAATGATTATACAGTATAGGATGCTACTATTCTCTTATATGAAAGTATGGAGATAGACATCCTGAAGATTAATTGGCTCTGTTTTGAGAAATTCCCAAATCTAGGCTTCTGTTAGCTTTCGTTTTTGAAGCATGGTGTCCTCATCCTCATGATCCAATGTTGTTCAAGGAGGAAGTCACAGGCACCTTATTGACCAAGACTTAGTCATATGGACATAGTAATCTGAAAAAGAGGCTTCAGAATGTTTTTCTGCTGAGTGGCCGATAATATTCTTCCAGCTAAGAATATTATCCCTATAGAAAAAAGAGAAAAGGGACATAGATACTGGAAAGTCTCTGGAAGACTTTCTCTAGTGCTTTTTGAAACAAATGGAAAACATGAAAAATAAATCTTGAACTTACTACAAATTATGCACTTCAAAATTTTAAAGCATGAATTTAACATATAATCCCCCAAATTGTATATAATGTTGTATATTTGCCAGATTTTTGCATATGACTACGAATTTTGGTCAAGGGAACTTGGTACTCAGAAAACATTTTTAAGGCAAGTTTAAGATCCAGATTGCTCTTTAAATTAACTTTTCCTGGTGATTCTTTATCATTAACCAATTTCAGTGGGTGAAGTGCAAATTAGGCCTCATAGGGGTAATTTTATTAGCTAGAAAAGTTAATCCTTCTGTATAAGTTCATTTAACCAAAAAGGAGAACTTTACAGGCCTGATCTGATTTGTTGTATGAAATGAAAGTAAATAAGATTGACATTAAATTGAAAACATGGAAATTAGTCAATGTGTGCTCTTAACAACATGATAGACTGGAGACTGTTAATGCTAGAAATGATTTTTAGTGCATGTGTAGAATTTTTGAACAAAATCACTTTGTTAACTATTGCAAACAACAGGATACTTCAGCTTAATTGTCTTTATGTACTGAAGGGAAATGATGTTTTTAGCCTACAATAAAAATCTTGTCTCTAAAGACATGCTTTGTGTTGTCTGTCCCCCGAAAACTTAATTCCCACTGTAACTGTTGAGGGCGGGAAATCCTCTTATGGTAATTGAAAGGTGGGGCCTTGAAGAGGTGATTAGATTGCAGGACCGTGAGGTAGTGAATGAATTAATAATGGTGGTCAGGGGCATGTTTTGGAGGGGTTTAAAAGGACAGTGAATGAAAAGGTTAATCTCTCTTTGCTGTGCTACTTTCACACCACCAAAGAAAGCCTTCACCAGATGTGTTGCCTGGACTTTGGACTCATAGCCTCTGAAAGTCTAAGCAATAAATTTCATTTTCTTATAAATTACACAGTTCTGTGTATTTTGTTATAAGCAACAGAAATGGACTAACACAAGAAAATAATATCCAGACAACAGTTTCTAACAGAAATTGTTAATTATTAAATCATTACAGGAGCAAGGTTCTTGGCTTGATATTGGTGCTTGAGAACTGGAAATTCACTTGCTAACATTCCATATAGATAAACCAAAGATTTTACATAAAATACAAAAGTACTGTTAAAGTAAGAATGCCGTGAACAAGCGCTGAGGACACTTAACAGTAGATATAGTAGCCTTGGATAATTACCGGCTATAATTCCAAGAAGATTCTCTCTAAAAACCTGAGTCCATGAAAACAATTGACTGAGAAAAAGCATTTTTTTGAGATTATAGCTTTTAAATCAAGTATACATTATGTACAATGGGGATATTATGGCAGGTAATATAACACACAAATTGGTCACTCAGAACATAAATGGGATTAACTGCCCAGTAAAGATGTTTCTCAACCATTTGAAAGACCAAAATCACTTAGATGCAGATATGTTATAGCTTCAAAAAGAGTATTTAGTAAAGATGAATATTTTGAGTGACTATATAATTTGATGTGAAAAAGTTTTACTATGATGCATGAAAAATAATAAAGAGCTCTCATGCCCAGGATTTTGTTTTTCTTTTTTCGTTTTGCTTTGTTAATGAGTATTATCTAATACAGAGGTGCTTATAGTGCTGAATATTTGGTGATCCAACACAGACTATAGCAGTAATAACACATTCCCTTCAAAGCATCCACATATAGAAAAGCAAAATGAAGAACTCAATCTGGGAAAAGTGTTATAGTCACATTATTATCCTTAAGCAGAGGAATTAGAATCTCCGCCACTTTCTTTCCCCTCTTTACCTTAAATACATGTTGTGGTGAAGGGGCAAGTTTATGCATTATACAGCCAAATTGAAGTTTGCATCTCAGTCATACATATGGACACTAGCAAGCATATTATTTATGGCTCAGTCAGGAAGTAGAACTACTATGAGTGATGTGAAATAATAAATTTATTTTGTGAGATTAGATCTTGCACAATTATGGGAGCTGATGAGGATGTCTACAAGAAGTTGTCACCTCTGTTTCTGCAGTAGTCCTAAATTCAATGTTGGTCAACAGGGCCCACAGTTAGGAAGACAAGCTGGACTGCAGGTTGAAAGAGCAGGGACAACTGGAACCCATGAAGAGAAACTGAAAGACTCACAAAGACAAACTGGAACTTACATCTATCTTTCACTGCCTCCAACCTCCATGACCTGCAGAGGAAGCTGGTGATCTTCACCAGGGGCCTGCACAAATGACTGTTCCAGGACTTGGCATGAAGGAGGACACTTACAAAGTGAGCCAGCAAAGCAGCACAAACATGTGTGAGCTGCAGCAACACCTGATACTCTACCCTGGATTGCAGATGGTAGTGGCTCCTGCTTCAGTCCATCCTTCTAAATCTCACACTTAAATTTGCCTGTTGGGAAAATAGAATAGTTTGGTCAGGGCCCTCGCAAGAGGTCCAGTTGGACCTTCTAAATCTCACACTTAAATTTGCCTGTTGGGAAAATAGAATAGTTTGGTCAGGGCCCTAGCAAGAGGTCCAGTTGGATGTGGTTCAGCACGTCCATTGTAAGCAAATTGTGTGTGTGTGTGTGTGTGTGTGTGCGTGTGTGGTGTTAGTGCACATGCACGCCAATGTGTCCTTTTAGTTTTGTTGCTATTCTTGTGTTCTTCAGAGGGGAGAGAGAGAGAGAGAGTATGTTTGGTGAAGCAGGTGAACAGGCGTCAGCCTCTGGCGTCCACCCTGTGTGGCCATGCTTTCCAAACTATAGCTCCAAGGACCTTTTGGCCAGTTACCTAGCTCATAGACCTGTGTGAAGGGGTCTGGTGACCCAGCCTGGCCTGTGAAGGGTTTGTGACCCAGTCTGTGAATGGGCTTGAGGGGTCTGTGGGCTCCAGACCCAGCCATAGTTCAACAATTGGCCCAGTCAGTGCAGGATTACATGCAAGTAAAAGCACCACAACTGGCATAGTCATCATCGAATAGCTTTACAATTGGCATCACAAACAGGATTAAGAGCCTGTGGGCTCCAGACCCAGCCATAGTTCAACAATTGGCCCAGTCAGTGCAGGATTACATGCAGGTAAAAGCACCACAACTGGCATAGTCGTCATCGAATAGCTTTACAATTGGCATCACAAACAGGATTAAGAGTTAGACAGTTGGTGCTGCGAGGATTCCAGGCCTTAGTCTCGCCAGACATTGCCCATAGCCAAACCTAACCTGAACTACACAAGGAAAGGAATGCTGAAACATGTAGTTTCACCTGGGCAAAGTTCAAGCAGTCCAAAATGACTACAGCCAATCAAATTTTCTGAGCAACTGTTATATGTTTTCCAAAACATAAGAAAAAATCTTTCCTGGAGTTTATAAATATGCAAATTGAAAAGTGTGATAGCTCCATTCACCACCAGAAACAGCTATGTGTGTTACTTACCCTTTCCACAACTACCTTCCCCTTGAGGAGTACTTTGCCATAGGAGGGATAGCTCCAGAGATCATGAGAACTGTGAGATCTTCAAGTCCTTCTCCTGCTTCTCTCACAGGGACAATATAACAATTTGCAACAATGTCTTGGAGAAACAACCATAAGAGGGCATGCAGAAATGGGTTTTTAATCTTCCAGGCTGTGCATTCTTTAAGAAACAACGCTATAAAATATAGGTAGAATGAAGTCAGAACCACATTTTTTGAGTTATAGCAATTTGAAAAGAGATCTCTTCTTATTGAAAGTGTCACATCCACCCATGTACAGGTACACACACACACACACTGATGATATAATTATTGCCACTTGCAAGGCTCTTCTGAAGACTAATAAAATTCTTTGAGCACCTCGCACAATGCACAACCGTTTTCTCCTCTCCCTTCTCTTGCCTAATGGACCGACCAGGGTTGGTAGCCATTTCCATTTGCTGTATTGCTCTTCTACAATGAATGTCGACTAAATTGAGTTAAAAATAACCTCTAGTCTAATAAACTTTTAGAAATAAAAGTAAAAGTCTGCCTATTTTTAGAGTTATAGAAAGCATAAGAGGATATAGAATGGATTCCTCCCAAAGATGCAAGTAAGGTAGTTAGAAAATCAGAGAAAAGACATTGTGGGTCAAGTAATTCAGTCTTGTGATCGTCAAGAAACTGTCTCAGTCTTTGAGATAATTCATTTATCTTATATCAAGCTTCTATTGGTAATGCTGTAATTAGAATTTGAATCCCTCATTCTTTTTTCAAAATGGGGAGCAAGTAAATGATTTTTAGAACAAGCTATCAGGTATTAGAGGTAAGCAGTAAGAGCAATATAAAAGATAAGACCTCAAGGAACATTAAAAAATCATTTTTAACAGAAAACTAATTATTTTAGCTAGTGCACATAAAGATTTAGACAAGAACAGATAATATATCTTTTAAATTAAGTACAAGAAGTGAAATTTTATGCTAATAGGCCATTAACCAGAGCTAGCCTGGAATACTTGCATGTAAAGAAATGTATTTAGAAGCAGATAAACCCTGTGGAAAATTTCTTTTTAAGACTAAGTTTATATCCCAGGAATGATAAATGAAAACTTATAGAGTAGATTTGGTATGATCACATAATTAATAATTTCTTTCAGCGCAAAAGGATTGAAAATTATTACTAAAAATAATTTCTACAATAAGAGCTGGTAAAGTTGGGACAAAAGGAAATTAATTTTATACTTTTAAAAAAAAATCATTTTGTCTCAATCTCTCTCAAGAACATTTGCCATTTCTATTTATAACAGAGACCCAGTTACTTTCTTGTATCATAACCTGCTTTGAAGCTACAACCTAGAATTAGTTATTTACACATTGTGTTTTTAAAGTTTTAAAATTTTGTTAACTGTTATATATAGTTTATGCTTTATTTCACTTGCTGAATAGTTTCTATGTTCTGTTAGGAGTTGCTGGTTTATTTATTGATTTTTAGCACAGGGGCTTTTTATGGTTAAGTACACAGTGCTATACACAGCTAAGAGGTTGGTGTTCAGAAAGTACTCCACCACTTTCAAACTATGAGACCCGGGGTGTTACTTAACCTTTATTATCCATAAAATGGGGATGATGACACCTTATACAATTGTTTTAAAGATTAAACAACATAATGAATGTAGGAACATACAGCACAGTGTCTGATAGCTACTGTGATATATTTCCAGATCTCAAGAAATTTCAACATCTTAGATATTGTCTATCATTCTGACTTGTAAAATCAACTTTGTTTAAAGCGCCCCTTTTCAACATTCTTTGTTCATCAATATCTTCTTTTTTGACAGAAAGGTGGGGGACTGTACTTCATATCCTCTGCCAAATGTTCTCCCTTATTGTACTCAGTCTACTAATAAATCGGCCTTAAACAAGTTTTGCCACTCACAGGAATTCAAAACTATTTTCCAAATGACTGGTCACAACTGTAATATTCACCTTGTATATTCCAGTATGACATAACAATAGCACCCCTATAAACTACTGAGCAAGAAAATTCAGAAACCATTTTCTTGATCCCATCACAGACCAAGTTGATTGTACTAATATTCTTTCTTAATATACAGTAAGAATCTTGAAAAAAATAAAGAATAGTATTTGGCACATTGGTAAAATCTGAAAGGAGTAAAATTAGTGAAGCTTTATTTAAATCAGTATCTTTAAGAGGTATCAGGTAAGATGGCAGTAGACTGTAATTTTTATTATTCACAAACTTGCCTACAATATCTGACAAACAACTAAACCCAGAAATACACAGAAAACATTTAAAACAAAACTAAGTGACAAGGTGTCACCATGTAACACAAAATATGACATGTTACTAATTGAAGCAACACTATATGCACTCAAGAAGTTTGCAGGAAGAGGAAAAAAAAAGAAAAGACTACGACGACAAAAAGAAAGGCCCTGAAAGCCTGAGAACTCCCAAACTACCAAAATTTACTAATGAGAAAGGTCAGCAGAACAGTCTGAATAAAGAAGCTAAAATTAAGAGCCATTCAGGCATAAACTTCCAGGTGAGAGCAAATGTACTTCTATAATTTGATTGTTCTGGAATGCTCTGCACCCTGTGAACTTTTTAAATTAACCATCCCACACCCCTACTAGGCATAAGCTAGCTATTGAATAGTGGAATCCCAAGGGAGTAGGACAGGAAAACTACAAGAAAAGAAGAATCTCCAGCAAAAAATGGAGAAAAAGAATACTCAGAAGACCTGAAAAAGTTCAAAGCCATTCATGTCTTAGGAAAAAAATAATATGGCTCACAGTAGACAATAGCTCAAAATTGTGAAGATATAAATAATATTAAGAATCTCCAGCAAAAAATGGAGAAAAAGAATACTCAGAAGACCTGAAAAAGTTCAAAGCCGTTCATGTCTTAGGAAAAAAATAATATGGCTCACAGTAGACAGTAGCTCAAAATTGTGAAGATATAAATAATATCCTGGCCCTTTCCTTCTAGAAATATGGGATATCCATCCCAGTTAAACATACACAATAGAAAATTATTGCAGTTAAATCACATAAAAAACTATCTCTTCCAAGTATAATCAGGGTAATAACATTCTCGCAGGGATTATTTCTAGGGTCCAAATGAACTCCCAGAAGACTAATTTACAAGTACTTTAAAATTGTTACCTAATATTAAAAAAAAGGGGGGGGGGACTAAAAGTAAGAAAACACTAGACTCTGAAAGAATAGCATGGAAAGACTATGAAAGAATATGAATAGCATATGAAAGAATAGTATCTGACCTAGACAAGTTCAAACATGAGATGTTTGAAAAAAAGGAAGTTTTGAAAAGAGAGAGCTTATAAAAGAATTAGAAATAAAAGAAAATATTGAACCTTTCAGAAATGAAGATAAATGAAAAGAAACATAAAAATGAATCAACCTAAATAATGTCTTCATGTAAGAGAAAATGGAAAGTAGAAAATTCAAAATAATAAAAAGTACAAGACAGAAAGAATTTTAGAGAAAGTGGTAAGTATGAAAGCTAGCCAAAAAAGGTACATGTATATGGCACAGAAGGTTGAATACACTGAAACAGTAAAAGGAATATAGAAATTCAAGTAAGCTGGTCTGACATAAAAACAGACTTGAAATTACATACTGGAGGTTGTATTTGGAACTATTGACCCAGATTGGCCAATATGAAATATACTCTAATAAAATGATTGAAATTTAAAGGAAAAAGAATAAAAAATGGACATCTAGGCAAAAGTATCAAGTTGGTAAGTGAAAAAAAAATGGAGATTATGTTAGACTCTAGACTCTTTTAAAAGTAATGCTTTATACCATGAACAATGGAGTAACATATTTGAGATGTTCAAGAAAGGAAATTGTGAGCTAAGGATTGCATATCCAGGTGAATCAATCTTTGGGCCGGCCCGGTGGCGCACTGCTACAGTGTGCCGCTTGGGAGCGTGGAGGCGCTCCCGCCGAGGGTTCAGATCCCACATACAGACCGGTTCTGCTCACTGGCTGAGCGAGGTGCGGGCGCAGCGCCGAGGGTTGCGATCCCGTTGCCGGTCCCGGTCTGGTACGGGCATGACATTGAGGGTTGCGATCCGTTGCCGGACACGAAAAAAAAAGACAAAAAGGAAAAAAAAAATCTTCAAGTTAACAGGCTGCAGAAAACTGTGGAAAAGCTTAGAACTGGCTCTAAAAGCATATCACTCTTTGTTCTAAGCATTTCTCAACTATTCTTGTTTGGTTTCATCCACAAATTTTGGTTTTTTAAAAATATTGTCTAATTTAAAAAAAAAAAAGAAAAAACTTTATTCTATTTTTATCAGGATTATGTTAAATTAAAAAAATTAACATCTGGAGAAATGACATCTATATATTCATATTCAAAACTGTTTTTAAATCTGCCATACACAGCTGGTGGGACTATTACAACAAATGGTAGACCAACTTTAGAAAAACACTTTGGCAGTTTCTTAAAAATTTAAATATACACAGCCATCCCACTGATAGGCATTTACCCACAAAAAGAAATCAGATCTAATCAAACACTTTGTACGTGAATATTTATAGTTTTTTTATTTATAGAAACCAAAACCCAGAAACAATTTAACATCAACTAACAGGTGAACAAGTAAACAGATTGTGGCATAGCCATACAATGGAATATTACTTAGCAATAAAAAGGAATCAGCTCTTGACACACACAGCAACACAGACATATCCCTGCCTATATGAGTCTTACCATTTAAACCAGTACTACAACTTCTAGGATTCTATACCAAAGACACACTGATAAAAACAGAGAAAGCTATGCACACAAAGGTATTAATTGAAGATAGTATTTATAATAGTAAAAGATTGGGGACAATCCAAAGGCTTGTTTATCATTAGAGGACTGCTTAAATAAATTCTGCTACTTCAGCGAAATGTGGTACTAACTGTAAAAATAATGTCATATCTCTGCAGACTTGTATGAATTGTTCTGTAAGCTAGCTTGTTAGGTTTAAAAACCTGTTTGTGGAAATTAATATATATGTATAAACATAAATTGCATGTGTGCTGTTTATGTGAGAAGAGAGACAACTGTGTAAACATTTATGCTTACATAAAAATATTTAAAAATAGAAATGATTAGTGAAAGGTCATATTTAAGAGAGGGAGAAGACAGTGGAAAAAACAAGGATAGAAAATATATATTTCTCCGTATATTCTGTCTTGCAAATTTGACATCAAAAATATTAAAATGTTTTAACTAGTTATAAAAAATAACAATCAAAATGCAAGAAAGCAAATCCTAAATGTAGAAAGCAACATAACATAAAATGAATCCAAGTGAAAATAGGTTTACCTCAAAACCAGGTATAGAGGATTGTCATGTGTGTCTTTAAAATAAAATAATGCAATAATGCTCTAAGTATAAAAATAACTGCACTGTTTTCAATAATTATAGTATTAGCAACAGTATTTGTGTTATTAAAGAGTATGTATATATATATAAATAAATATACGCAATATAAAATGACATATATATAAAATCATATATGTATGTGTGTGTATATATGCACGTGTGTGTGTATGTATGTATTTGCTCGAGTGCATATATATATACATATATATAATTGGCTTTATATTATGGTGGTTTCTAATTCCACTTCTCATGTAACTAGCCAGATCTTTGTTTTTTAGCTCCCACTTATGAGTGAGGACATGCACTTATTTCTCTTTCTGTACCTGGTTTATTTCACTTAACATAATTTTCTCTAAGTTCATCCATATTGCTGCAAATGTCAGAATTTAATTCTTTTTTATGGCTGAGCAATATTCCATTGTGTAAATATACCACATTTTCCTTGTTCAGTCATCCAATAATGGACATGTAGGTTAGTTCCAACTCTTAGCTATTGTAAATAGAGCTGCAATAAACATGGGAGTACAGGTATCCATTCAACACGATGATTTCCATTACTTGGGGTCCATACCCAGCAGTGGAATGCTGGATCATATGACAGCTCTATCTGTAGTTGTTTGAAGAACCTCCATACTATTTTCCATGACAGCAACACCAATTTACAGTCCCACCAACAGTGTAGGAGGATTCTCCTTTCTATACATCATGGTCAGTATTTGTTTTTCTCTGTCTTTTTGACAATAGTCAGTCTAACTGAGGTGAGATGATATCCCAATGTGGTTTTTATTTGCATTTCCTTGATTCTTAATGATGTTGAACATTTTTTTCATGCGTCTGTTGGCTGTTTGTAAGCCCTCCTTTGAGAAATGTCAATTCAGCTCCTTTGCCCATTTTTTAATCAGGTTTTTTTTTTTTTTTTACAAAAGAAAGATGCAACAAATAAAATGAGAAGTTGAATTTTCAAAAGGAGAGAACAGAACTGACGTTGCCAGAGATGGGAAAGGGGGAGTGGGAGATGTAGTGAGAAATTGGTAAAGGGCCACAAAAAAAGATTATACTGTATAATTTTGAATGTACTAATTATCCTAAGTTGAGCATCCCATACTGCACACAGGTGTTGATATTCAACTCTGTACCTCACAGATATGTACAGTCAGCTATGTTTCAGTTAAAAAAATAATAATAATAAATAAAGTAGCCAGAGCTACATGAGGAAACAGATGATTCCAGGTCTGAAGTAGAAAATGTGAAAGGTTAGTTTGGAATTTTTTATTATACCACAAAGCTAGGAAACTACCTATATAAGACTACCCAAATTATGGTAAAAGCAATCTACAGTTAACTTAAAGAACCTCTCATTGGCCATACATAAAATCATTTGACTAACAAAAAGAATAATGGTTTCAATGGATTGCAGAACATTAAATTTATTAAAATCTGTGAATTCCACCAGCAACAACAAATTCATAATTTTTAAATATATATATATACATATATATATTAACTTTTAGAGAATAAGGTAACAAACATTATTTAAGTAACTAGAAGATAACAGTAAAAAATTAAATTTCACTTTGCTTTTCCTATAAATACTTCACCACTGTAACTCCACTCTAACCAAAATCTTGATGAAACAAAATTTATTTTCTCAGAAATATTCCAGTCAACAATTGAGAGAGGAATAATTATTAGAAACTATTTAAAAAATCACTATCCACAAGCCTCTAGTGAAATATTAGACCTGAGCATGTATAATCATTAGCTGATAACATTGTAGGAAAGACAGAAAGCCAGAAAGACAGAAAGAAAGAGAGAAAGAGAGAGAGAGAGAGA
>NW_007730862.1:47290-48272 GCF_000696425.1 Galeopterus variegatus | reverse complement strand
GGTCACGAAAAAAGACAAAAAAAAAGAAAGGAGAAAGGAAGAGGGAAGGAAAGAAGGAAAAAAGAGGGGGAAGGAAGGAAAAAAGAAAATAAAAGAAGGAAAAGACAGCTAATACATTTTTCCGACGAATATGCACATCACTTATGAAATACCCTTACTGAGAAACAAGAAACAGATCAAAACTTAAGAACTAAAAGCCAGATTAACAGGAACTACAGGAACCAGAGAAATATGTTCAATGTTAGTACAGCAATGCATCAGCAAGATGCAAACTGTGAAACACTCTATAATAGACAAAAGAAAAAAAAAGAACTGGTTTCTTTAGAAAATAAATTGCAAGGGAAACCAAATCAAACAAAAAAGGGTTACTTGTGCATTCAAAGAGGTCCAAGAAACATTATCAAAAAAATGCAACATACAGACCTTTTTTGAATTCTGATTTGAAAAAACTGTTATGAGAAAATTAGGGAAATAATAACTGTGTCTAAATATCGAATGATAGTAAAGACTTTTTTGTCAAATATTAGGAATAATACTGATATGGTGGTTATACTTTTTAAAAAGAGTTCGTATGTTTTATATGTTTATTCTGAAATTAATATTTCAGAATATTGGATGTAATATTTTAATATATAGAGTTTACTTCAAAATAACCCATTGATGATACTGGGAATGGGTGGGGATATAAATGAAACAAAAATTACCAAGATTAAATAATTGTGGAAGCTAGACAATGGGTATATAGGAGTTTACTATTCTCTCTACATTACTTTTGTATATGTTTGTAATTTTTCATAGTAAAGGGTAAAAATGAATAAATAAATAGAAAATTAAATATTATCTCCACTTGCATTTTCTCCCAGTATGTGCTCTGATATTTTAGAGGATCATGGCTGTTGAAAGCAAATTATATTTCATATCTTTTAACTTTCTTTCTTTTGCGGCCATTGAAGAAATACAGTGCTCATTCAGAAACTAGTTT
>NW_007730862.1:41055-47029 GCF_000696425.1 Galeopterus variegatus | reverse complement strand
TTTTAACTTTCTTTCTTTTGCGGCCATTGAAGAAATACAGTGCTCATTCAGAAACTAGTTTATAGAATAGAGAGATAAAAGTAGAGAGATTGTAATTTAATTTTAGAATCTGCATCTCTCACTCAACAAATTAGGTATAAAAGTAAATACCTCAACATAATAAAGGCCATCTATAATGAACCTACAGCTAACATCATACATACTCGATGGCAAAAAGTTGAAAGCTTTTTGACTAAGATACAGAACAGAAGGATTTCCACTCTCACCAATTCTATTCAGTATAGGACTGGAGGTATTAGGTAGAGCAATTAGGCAAGGAAAAAAAAGGCATCCAAATCGGAAAGGAAGAATATAAACTGTCCCTGTTTGCAGATGATATGATCTTACATACAGAAACCATAAAGACTTCACCAAAAAACTGTTAAAACTAATAAATTCAGTTAAGTGGCAGTATACAAAGTCAACATACAAAAATCGTTAGTATTTTTATGTACTGTCTGAAAAAGGCAGCAATAACATAATCTCATTTATAGTAAGAACAAAAAATAAAATAAAACAATTTAATCAAGGCAATGTAAGAACACTATACTACAAAATATAAACACGGATGAAAGAAATTGAACACACAAATAAATGAAAGGATTTTCTGCATTCATAGAATGAAATGATTAATATTGTTAAAGTATCCATGCTACTCAGAGTGATCTACAGATTCAATGCAGTTTCTACCAAAATATCAATAACGTTCATCACAGAAATAGAAAAAAACTATCCTAAAATTTGTATGGAACCACAAAAGACGCCAAACAGCTAAAGCAATCTTGAGCAAAAAGAACAAAGTTGGAGGCATCATACTACCTGACTTCAAAATGTACTACAAAGCCATAGTAAGCAAAACAGCATGGTACTGGCATAAACACAAACACATAGGCCACACAGAATAGAGAGCCCAGAAATCAACCCATTTACAGCCACCTAATTTTCAACCAGGTGCCAGGAACATAAAATGAGGAATGGACAATCTGTTCAATAAATGTTTGGGGAAAAACTGGTTATCCTCATGTATAAGAATGAGATTAGACTCATATCACAGTATACAAAATTCATCTCAAAATTAACGACTTAAATGTGAGACCCTAAACTATGACACAACTAAAAGAAAACAGAAGGGAAAAGCTCCATAGCATTGGCCTGAGCAATGACTTTTTCAATATGACCCCAAAGGCACAGGCAACAAAAGCAAAAATAGACAAACAAGATTACATTGAGCAAAAATAAATTCTGCACAGCAAAGTAAAAAATCAACAGAATGAAGAGACAACCTACAGAAGGAGAGAAAATATTTGCAAACTATACATCTGATGAGAGTTGTAAGCCAAAGTGTATAAGGAACTCAAACAACTCAATAGCAAGAAAACATGTAGCTTGATTAACAAACGGGCAAAGGATCTAAACAGACATTTCTCTTAAGAAAATACAAATAACTAACAGGTATTTTAAAAGTTCAACATCACTAATTATTAGAGAAAAAGAAATTAAAACCACAATGTGATATCACCTCACAACTCTCAGAATGGCTATTATCAAAAAGACAAAAAATAAGTAGTGTTGGACAGGATGTAGAGAAATAGGATCTGGTGCACACTTTCGATGGGAGTGTAAATTAGTATAGCCAATACGAAAAGCAATATGGATATTCCTCAAAAAATTAAAAATAGAACTACTGCATGATTCAGAATCTCACTGCTGGGTAGTATAGCCAATACGAAAAGCAATATGGATATTCCTCAAAAAATTAAAAATAGAACTACTGAATGATTCAGAATCTCACTGCTGGGTATATATATATATATACAAGGGAAATGAAATCAGCATGTTGAAGAGATATCTGCATCCCCATGTCATTGCAGCATTATTCACAATAGCCAAGATATGGAATCAGTCAAAGTGCCTATCAATGGATGAATGAGTAAGAAAAATTTGGTATATATACACAATTGAATATTCTTTATCCATAAAAAATAATGAAATCCTGTCATTTGCAACAACATACATGAAACTGGAGGACATTATGTTAAGTGAAGTAAGCCAGAAAGAGAAAGACAAATGCCTCATAATCTCACTCATATGTGGAATCTAGAAAAGCTGATTTCATGGAAATGGAGAGCAACCCGGTTGTTACCAGGGGCTGGGATGGTTGTGGGCGAGGGTTGGGGGGCGAAGGAGGTTAGGGAGATGTTGATCAAAGGACACAAAATTTAAGTTACCAGAAGGATGAGCTAAATAACATGGTGACCATAGTTAATAATATATTGTAATATATATTTAATAATAATAATATAATACATATAGTTAATAATAGAATATAATAAGATATATTTTCATCTCAAAAATTTTAACTCTGTGAGGTAATGCATATGTTAATTTGCTGGATTTAGTCATTCCACATTATATATATTTCAAAAATACATATAAATCATGTTTTAATGGTAAACACATACAATTTTATTTGTTACACTAAAAATAGAAGGAAAGAAAGAAAGAAAGAGAAAGAAGAATTGTAGTTTAAATTACTAAAATGGTTATTCATTTTTATGACATGATTTCTTAGATTTTCTTGGATTTTGTATTGTTATAGTTTTGGGGTCAATTCTTTATTATTATTATAATATTAAAAACTTAATGTGATACAAAGATCTAAATGTATTAAATTTATGCTAACATTTATAAACAAGCCTTATTCTCTTTTCTATTCTATAAGCAAAATTATTTCTGGTAACAGACTGAGGGAATAATTTATAGAGTATATTTTTATCTTACATACCTTTTTTCTTCCCTGAAACAGATATCCCACTGACTCTTACTCCTGATTCTTTGATCTTGGAAACAGCAGGAGATATAAATCTCTATTTCAAGTCATACCTATCATGATTCAACATTCAGTTCAAAGAGACAGATGAAGAAATTTGCAGTTCACGTTTGCTAACATTTTATTACAGCAGGAAATATTTGAAGTAATGTTCTGAAATATCATTTTTCTTAATGTATTGATCAAAGCTAAAAAATATTGCCCTATTTAACAGCTATGTCATATTTTCCGTTACTAATGGGAAGACTTAAATAAGATAAGCATGGAACAATATAAAGATTAGAACATTTTGGGATTTTATAATTATCTGGCTATCTGCTTCAATTTCTTCCCCTTTTAATGTTTGATTATTCCATAAATGATGTTTTAAGGTGTAAGCAAACATCACCTAATATAGTTATAACTGAAAACATAATGAAACAATTCAAAACATTGTCCAACTTTTTGCATCATATATCTCTCTTGTACATTTTGCTGAATGTAGTATGTCATTTTAACACCTGTGTTCCTCAGCAGAGTTTTGATGTCAAGACTATATTGGGACTCATAAAAGTACATTTTTTAATTTGTTAATTTAATTAAAATGTTTATCTTTTAATTCTTTACCCTTTACAAGATTTTGTATATTACTGGAATGATGCATTCTTTGAATTTTGTAAGAATTCACCTATCAAGTCATCAGGGTTTATTTATTTGTAGAAAAATTTATAGCAAATTATTGAAAGCATTTAATGATTATAGGTTCATTTAGGATTTCTAATTCTTCTCATGTCAGTTTTTGTCAATTATTTCCTAGGAATCTGTCCTTTTCATCTAACTTTTTATATTAAGTTCTTAATGGATTTTATTAACTTCCTAATCCCCAATCAACATAAAATGACTCCCTTTTAATTCCTTATAATATTTTTAATTAAATTTAACCAGAATTTTTTTTAATTTAATAAATCCTCAATTTGGTTTATAGATTGCTTTGTTTTGCTTCCGATTTTATGAAGTTTTGTTCTGATCTTNCAACATAAAATGACTCCCTTTTACTTCCTTATAATATTTTTAATTAAATTTAACCAGAATTTTTTTTAATTTAATAAATCTTCAATTTGGTTTATAGATTGCTTTGTTTTGCTTCCGATTTTATGAAGTTTTGTTCTGATCTTAACTAATATCTTAATTTTACTATAGAATTAAGTTATAATTATAAATTATTAATTTATAGCCATATATTTTCTTGAAAATATGATTTTGCTGCATTCTACAAAGTTAATGTGTAGTTCTTTCACTATTTTTCAAACTTTAACATTTTTAATTTATATTAGTTTTTAAATGTGAGATCTTTAAACTAGGATATATTTTTATATTATTTTAAAATTAATTTAATTTTTAAGTGTAATTTTCTCAATAAAAGTGGTGATCAAATGTTCAAATATATTGAGACTTGTTTTAAGGATGAATATTCTTTTGTAAATCATATTTGAATAGAATTTATATCCTTATTTTAAATTAGCAGAACTAATATATATCTCTTAAGATAAACCAGTTAATTATACTGAATAAATCTTTTCTATCTTTACAAGCCTTTTATACCGCTTCTTGACAAATCAGTCATTGCAAGAGGCATGTAAAAATATACTATATGGTGAATTTGTCAATCTCCCCTAGCAGTTCTATCAATTTATAGGATACACATACTTTATCCATTTGTAAACATGGCATATTGTAATACACATTATTTTATGTACCACTTTGAATAAATTCACACTGCTGCTAATTATATGTTTATTACTTATTAATTAATCGGTAACATTTGTTAATTATTACATATTATGCTATGTACACATGAAAGAGAAAATAGAAACCAAATATATTAAGTATAACAATTTTAAAATATTTGAAACCTCATTTTTCTGAATTATTTTCCAGCATCAGTCATGTTTATTTTTCCATTTCTTATAAACCTCTGTGAAGTATTGCATTGGATTGTGGAATATGATAATGAAGTATTTATTAAAAGAGTGCAGCATTAATGTCTGCAGGAACTTTTCCAAACTACTGATACCCATTCTTCAAGCTGGGGTAGTGAGAATTTACTGGGACATCAGAAGGTTTTCAGAAAATTGTGACTCATGTTCCTTCCTTAGAGGGTTTCTGAACTGGAGCATCAGTGAGTCTCAAGGTGTTCATTCACGCCAACAGAGTTAAGTTTACACACGGTCTAAAAACAACTTTGTCATGACTGCTGTCTGGCCACCAGCACTTGTAAGATTCCCTAGATGTTGAACCCCATCCTTAACTACAGAAATGTTAAAATTATGTAAAAATGTGTATCTTTGAAATTGTTGAAATATGCCATTTAAAATTATTTTATTAGGTATGTCCAAGTTTATAAATATATCATCCAGGTGGATTTAAATTTTTATCATTATGAAGTGATCCTTTTTATCTCTAATCCAAGCTTTCTTTTGACTAATATTAATATTATTAATAATAATAAATTAATAATATTTTGGAATATTTTTTCTCTCTATTATTTTGAACGTTTCTCTCTCCATCTCAGGTTATGGGTTTTCAACTATGGCCTCACATCCTATGTTTCTGAATACAATTTGATTGGAGCACAGCCATGCTCATTCATGCGCACATAGTCGACGTCTGCTCTCACACTCCAGCAGCCAAGCTGAATAGTTGCAACTAAGAACATATGGTCCATAAAGCCAAAAATATTTATTATTTACAGAAAAGGCTTTACAGAAAAAGTTTGACGTCCTCTGTCTTTGGCATTTGTCAAGGCAGAATTTCAAACACAGTTCTAGAAGCTCTAGCTTTGTTTTTGTCTATTTCAGTTTATTAGGATATATTCGGTCTGATTTTTACCATCTTAGTTTTTGATTTCTATTTTTTTTCACTTTTCAGATATTTCTTTTTCTTCCTGTCTTGTCTATCTCGAGTTTCTTTGTTTGTTAGTTTTTATTTCCTTGCTAAGTATTTTCTCCTTTGATGTTTAGAATACTATTTCTGCTCTTCCCATAGTCACTCTTAAAATTTTTATCCATAAACTTAAGTTGGTAAATGCAAAATAATATTTTAATTCCTCTCTTGATATATATATAT
>NW_007730862.1:37687-40482 GCF_000696425.1 Galeopterus variegatus | reverse complement strand
ATATATATATATGAACACTAGAACATGTAACTCTGACAATTCCTTTCCTGCTTAATAAACTAATAATTTCCAGTGTTTTCAGGCTGATTTTTATGTAAATTATCTGCATAATATTTAATACAGAAGACATTTGTTTAAATTTATTGACACTTTTTACCCACTTCATTATGGTTTTGCTTATTTGTCTGTTTCGATTTTAGGATTAATTTAGGATAATATCTCATCTTGTCTGAAGGACTCCTCTTGGAGTTGGTTTAGTGAAGGCATGTTGGTAGTAAACTCTTTCAGAGTTTCTGTTTTGTTTTATTTTTACTCATATGTGTTTTTATTTCACCCTAGTTCTTTTAAGGTTATATTTGCTGGATACTAAATCCTCAGCTGACATCTATTTTTTTTACCCTCAGAAGATATTTTTATTGTTGCTTCTGAGAAGTGTCCTGTCAACCATTCATTTGTAAATTATCTTGCCTTAAAACCTGCTTTTAAAACCTTCTCTATGTCCCTGGTGATTTGATATTTCACTCATATGCATAGATTTAGACTGATTTTTCATTTAGCCTGCTTAGTATGCAAGTATATTGAACTTGCTATATCTGTGGAGTCACTGAGTCACTCTTTTACCAAGTCTGAAATTTGTAGACATTATTTTTGCATGTATTCCATAGATTTAGACTGATTTTTCATTTAGCCTGCTTAGTATGCAAGTATATTGAACTTGCTATATCTGTAGAGTCACTGAGTCACTCTTTTACCAAGTCTGAAATTTGTAGACATTATTTTTGCATGTATTCCTTCTCCAACATATTCTCTAATCCATCTTCCATGGAATTTAGATTAGAGGTATGTTAGAATTTTTATTTTAGCTATCACATTTTTTTTTTACTTTTTCTTTCAAATGTCTAACTTTTTGCATCTCTCTTCTCAGTATAGATTATTATCTTCACATATCATTTCTAGTCCATTAATTCTCTCATAATTCTCTCATCTGCCATTTCGAAAACTCCACTACCAATTTTAAAAAATAAATGTTATATTTTTTCTATTAAAAATTCTTTGTTGTCTGTTTGCAAGACAATTTCATTATGCTTTCTAGTTTTTTGAAATGTCAATCATGTTTTCATAGCTCAAATATATTACTCTCTGTTATGTATCAGGAAATTCTAATATATGAAATCCTTTGTGGTTCAAGTATAATTAATGTTTGCTGTTTATAATGACTTTCAATATAGTAGCTCATTTCTTTGTGTTTTACTAATCTTTGATTATGAGCTAATATTTCTTTGATCTTAGTCTATGAAAATTCTGATATTTTCTTCCAGAGTAAAATTTTGAGCTACATGTGCTACTAAAAACTTGGGGCTACTAGAAACCATTGGACCACTTTTGGTTCTTTCAAGATTTATAGTTCAACATGAAATCTAAGGTTAGGCTGGCCAGACCTGCCACTAGCTCATGAAGTAATCTCAGTATTTTTGTATGAATTTGGGCATTTACATTGAAAGTTTGTGTCTCGTGTATGTTATTAGTGGTGATAGAAGATACCTTACTTAGTGTAAGACCAACAATTCATTACAAAGTATGTTTTCTCCAGGATTTAGGTAACTACCTTTAGTGCATGTGTTTCACATTTTTGCCTGAATTGGAAGTCTCTATATATTTGTAAACCCACATTTTCCTGATTACCAAAGACAAAAATCGTGTCCATTACTCTCCTCTTTTACATAATAAAAGATATTTATACAGCACCTGACTAACATCCCATCTCCAAAACTCACTCCTGTAATTGTGTTGTGTAAATCGTTAAGGCCTCTACTGACTGTGATGAAGCAGAATAATACCAGGCCAAAGACTTTCTCCTATTTGCTTTCATTTGAGTTGTAGTCCCAGAGTCTGAGAAAGATGAATACAGAGGATGGACAGTGAGCTAACCCTGACAAATGCAGTACCTGAGCAGCGGGGGATCGCTTTCAGTGTTTGTTTTTCTTTTAGTTTTTCCTTCATTTATTTTTATAATTGATTCACCACTGTTTTGTGACACAATAGGTAGGGATTTCAAGAAAGTAGGAAGTGCTGCTATGGCAGCTAAGACAAACTCTCGTTATGCTAGAGAATCTTTTTCTTAATCCATCTAACTTATTTTTTGTTTAGTTGATTTTTTAAATTATTTTATTTATTATTAGTATATTCATTCTTATAAATCATGATATTTCTTTACACTCTTTACCCAACCTATCACTTCCCAAACCTCTCCCTTTTTAATATATGTTTAACCAACTCCTTGCAACAGTTCATCCATCAGTGTGTCTGGTGGTGTAAGTGTTCTTATTTTCTGGGACACCACATTTATTTTGGTTGGAAGCCATTAAAGTGGTCATCGATGCCAGATATAATTTTAAACTATCTATTATCTAAATTAATTTTATCTTTGTGCTACATATAAAATCCTCTTGACCATTAGACTTGTAATTATCATCAACAGACATTATCAACAGAACTTTAGGGTGCATGAATTGATACAACCTAAGTGCTAAATTAGAGAAGACTTCACACACAGATTATCTACAAGCCTCTGATTCCTTTAATTTTTAAAATAGAAACTGTGGAAGTAACTCCTTCACTTGATTGATTTTATAATGTCACCTCATATAACCATTGTCCTTCCTCTGTCAGAAGGGTTGATAAGCAGTGAGGAGGTAAAAAAAAAAAAATGTTTAGAGAGAGTTAAGCTTTTATTCCTATGATGATCAACATTTCACTTTAAATCATTAGGCACGCACTCATTTTAGAATATTATA
>NW_007730862.1:36038-36987 GCF_000696425.1 Galeopterus variegatus | reverse complement strand
GATTAATTTGGTTATTGAATTGACTTTTTGCACTCTCTTTCTAAAGAGGAAAACATATAATTATTTTAAATAGTCATAGCCCAGTATTTATTAAAGTTGAAGTAAATGTTTCCAGTGTTTATATTAAGTTAGTGGGAGTGCTTATTTTCTTGTTACTGTGTATTGGTCAAGATTAATGCAATACTACCCAGAAGTACACAGCTACTTACATTTTTTTTCTGCTGCAAGTAATTTTAAATTTTCTAAAACACTTGTAGATTTTGCTAATTCAGTCTTGAGTTTTCTCTCCTGGGAATGGCCGTAAACTCTAGTCCTGCCCTGACCAGGAATCTGTGCCTTTCACTGGATCCTTCTTTATCCTAAATGTTCTACCCATGACCAGGTGTCCCTCTCACAAGAAACTTGTTTATAGTGGCAGACACTTTTGTGGCTGTTGTCAACCGTGTCCAATTTATTCCTGCCAACATAGCCACTCTCTAGGAGAGGCCTGACTGCAAAAGAAGCTAGGCCCAGGTGTATAGGTCAGGTGAGACAGAGATGAGGCAGCCCAACAAAACACAGGAAATGACAGCAGCAGCGTACTGCTTACAGATCCATGAGAGAGGAGGGGTACTGATCAGTTAAATATAACTTACTGATTTCCTGATTAAAGAGCCTGTTTTAGATTAATTCATGTATTAGGGTAAGTACGAAATTATTTTCAGAGTTTCTACTTTCTGTCAGAGCTTTTTCTGCCCTCACTCAAATGGTCTTCCCTCCTCACTTCCTTTCCATGATGTTGTCTGTTCGGTTCAGAAGCAACCTTATGTATGCCCATAGTGAAATTCTCTCTAGGTCTAGTCTTTCTGCTTGCTCTAAGCTGTTGTCTGGCTATGCATGGGTTATATGGTCTGCTCTTGAACATCCTGTGCTGGTGTATGCTGAGGTTTCACTGATTGTTTTTTCTTTG
>NW_007730862.1:33406-34890 GCF_000696425.1 Galeopterus variegatus | reverse complement strand
CTTCCCACCCATCCATAAGCATTTTTGGGTAGCTGAGGGAATCTGATCTGCTTTCTCCTCACCATATGTAGTATGAAGTATTCTGGGGAGTTGCCGTCCTGGATATCTACTAGTCATGGCTACCCCATCATGGGAATGTGTCTGCTATGTTAGATAAGGCACTATATGTTAGATATTACACCCTCTAGTAGGCAATGACCAATGACACACTAGTCTTGAGGTTCTTGAAATTCTCCAAATGATGATGTGTTTTCTACTAGAGATTTTCTTGTCTTTCCCTTCCACACCATGGGCTGTGAGGCTAGGGAATATGCTGGGTTATTAAAAGGGAACCAGACAACAACTCTATATATTCTTTCTCCATCTAATTTCTCTCTGACTTGTCAGATGGGTATTTTTTCTAGTTTTAGAACTTTTTTTGTTGACACTATTGTTTTAACACTTCCCCTCATTACTGAGGAGATAAACCCTTAAGAAAAGAAAAGGAAAAATTAAGTGAACAAGCAAACAAAACAGAAAACTGATAGATCATTAATTATATAGTAATTATTATTTCTGTTTTCCTAGTTACACTATGGAGGACTTTCACTCTTTCTATTTACTTGTTTAATTTTGGCCACAGTAAAACTCCTACCAGATAAAGACAGTAGAGTAAAGCAGGTAAAATCATGGACTCTGGATCAGGTAGAATTTGATACCGTACCAACCCTATATGTTGTAGCTGTATGACATTGGAAAAGGCAATTGAATGATTTCAGACTGTTACTTCAATGTAAAATTAAAATAATAATAATTCTTACCTCATAGGTTTATTGTGAGAATTAAATAAAATAATGTAAGTCATTAGGTTAGCACAGTCCCAGGCTTAGAGTAAATACTGAGTAAATTATTCAAAGATTGCTATCATTATTATAATAATGGACAGTGGTTGTAGGAAGCAGTTAGAGTAGGAGAAGAAAGAGGAGCCAAACAGAAAAATAAACAAAAGAAAATAGTTATGATGACAGAAAATACATATTTTAACTGCCTTTAGCAAATCAAATATTAATTTATAAAACAATGTTATAGAGATCTTTCTATTTTACCTACAAAGCTTTACTTAGTTTACATTCAGATATTACATAGATTATCCTTTGCTTTTTCTTGGTTTATTACTTAATGTCTCTGTTGTATTTATAAATGTTCCAACATAAATAAAATGTGAAAATTAATCATAGAATTGTGGATTTTACTTACTATTATTTTTTAGATTATTATCAAATCAACTTTAGTATATGTCTCTTATTCATGGCTTATTAAAGTTATCATTTTAAAGGAGAACATATAAATCACTGGATGTCAGTGCCACAGTTTCGTGTCATTCTATTTTATCCATCAGGAAATTTACATTCATTAGGGGTAAGCAAAGTCTGTTAACTGAAACCATTACACAATAGTTGTAATAATGATATAGAAAGAATTATCATGGGCCCTGTCTTTCCTGA
>NW_007730862.1:29393-32608 GCF_000696425.1 Galeopterus variegatus | reverse complement strand
GAGGCTAAGGAACTTGTATGTAATAGAAAAATTTCCCTTCTCTCTCTCTCTCTCTCTCTCTATTTTTCTCTTTCACTTTTAATGATAGAATAAATGCCTTTATTAAAATTTTGTTTAGATGCTCTTATTGTTGCTAGTAGAGGTTTTAACAGAGCTTTTACTGATTTCTGTAAATGTGGTTTCTATGGTAGATAATATCCATAGTGATATTAAGCAAGATACAGTGGACACTAAGCAGAGGTAAAGCTCCATATATAGGATTTCATCTCTAATTCAATCTGTACATTGCAGTCAGAATGATGTTAATAAAATACTATTAATAGTTTTGTCACTCATCTGCTTAAAACTCTTTAATGGCTTCCTATTGCCTTTGGAATGAAAGCCAAACCACTGATCTTGTCTTACAGTATTCCTTTCCCATTCAATTCATCCCTCACCATTTCTTCAGTCTCTTGTTTCTCATCAAACCTAACCCCACATCCCACTTGTATTCCGCCTTTTCAGTTCCTCAGATTCATCAAAACCTTTCTCCCATCTAAACCCTTATGTACTCCTGTGTCCTTCCCTCTGCTATAAACACTCTCTCTATAATTGCAAATGGCTAAATCTGATTCATCCATTAGGATTCAGCTGAAAATGTATTAAATCTTCCTCTTTCAATTCATGGTACATTTCATTAACTTTATCTTATTATGCATTTTTGGTAATTACTTGGGTCATTGTCTTCTCTGATAAATTTTAAGCTCCGTGAGAACACAGGCCAAGTCTATCCATTTTACTGGTACATTTTCTTTTTAATTATTATAGTACTTAGGACACATTCGATGCTCAATAATTTGTTCTCAACTGGTGAATTACTGAGTGGATAGATGTGTGAATGGAATCAAGACCATTGGATGTTTACTGAAGTACCAGATGAATTTATTTGCAGCTGAATTGGTCTAAAAGTGTTAGTATTAGTAACTTTAAAATCATGAATCAGTTTAATATTAATTCATTTTTTCATTCAACAGTTATATTCTGAGTCTCATATAGTGTATAAGGCACTGTAATAGGTATAGCCATTTAGAAACCTAATAAAAATAATATCTCATGGATTTCACAGTTTTGTAAAAAAAAAAAAAAAAAAAAAAAAAAACAATACCATATCCATGTGACATTCTAAATTAGCCGTAAACGTGATAAGTGTGCATTTTTGTTGGACAAAGTGATTAAAAAGTGTGCTTTTTAATCATATGAATACAATGAGGGTTTACTGTTTTTAAACTATTCACATTTATATATCTTCTTCCCTTTGCTATAAACAAAGGGAAGAGCACGTATAATGTTTTACTTTATTTTTTTATCCATTACTTGTCATAATTTTTCCTATAAATTTTCCCACATGGCTTATTTTCCAGAGAAATTCTGCCAAAAACCCCGAACAAAATCATTTATTGTTTTCAGTGTAAAATTCTTGAGGTAACATTAATGGTTGGTTCATGGGTAGGATTTAGGAGAAAAGGTCATCGGCCAGTTTTCACAATGTCCTGTGGTAGCAGCTATATTTGGCCTTCTTTGTTATATTGTTGCCTGATTTCTCTCCTCCAAAAGACAGCTTACAAACACTGAGCTGAGTGTGAAAATCAATCTTTTCCTTTTAATTGCTTCAAATCTCTTTATGAAGCTCCATCCCCTTTGTTTTCTTCAGAAAAAAACAGATTAAACACTTCATGTTGCCTTTTATGGTTTTAACAAGCTGCATTTTTCTCTGTACTTTTAGTTTTGTTCAGCCTATATGTCAAGCATTATTTTAATCTCTGTGAAGTTTTATTCCTTTAGATTTATAATATTTTATATTTTAATATTATTGTGGTGATTATATTGCAATGATGCAAAAAACAACACATGAACAAAAAAGAAAAGCCAAATGTTCTTTCTCTATTGTATACTCCTTGAGAATTTTCCATGCAGCCTCAAGTAGATTATCCAAGGGTCTCTCTTTTTTTTTTTTTTTTTTTTGACCTGTAAGGGGATTGCAACTCTTAACTAGAGTGTTATCAGCACCACGCTCTCCCAAGTGAACTAACCAGCCATCCCTATATAGGGATCCGAACCCTTGGCCTTGGTGTTAGCACCACACTCTCCCAAGTGAACCACTGGCCGGCCCAATGAGGGTGTCTTAATCAGAACATTAATAGAGTAACCTAAAAGGAACAGGACAGTGTAGAAATATCTTCTTAGCAACCCCCAGTGATCCTTAATGAGGAAGTATAACAGATATGAATAGCATCCAGAATACATAACTTAGTTAAGTCAACTATACTTATGTAATTCTTATACTTATGTAATTCTTACTCCACACTGTGATTTGTAGTATTTTCCGTGATCGTTTCTGCTGGCTTTATAAAATCATTAGTGTAGGGCTGGATCACAGACCCTGTCCTGGGCAGGTTCTGAGTCAGGTAGTGTTAAGAAAAACAGACCAGCCATTGGCAAAGTGGACATGCTTTATTTTTAGATGTGAGCTCTGCCAACCAGTGGTTCAGAGCCACAGCCTTTCATGAAGGGCAATGAGCCAAAAGGGTGCCCAGGCACACATGCCCGCTAACTCTATTCCCACACAACTTGTTTACAAAGGATGTGCTGAATCATACCCGGCCAGATGTGAGGTGAGGGGACCTGACCAAACTAACTCCACTTTCCTCACAATTAGTTTAAAATATCTTTGGATATTATTATAAATATATGAACGTAGTGGAAGTAATTGAGTGTTGCATTTTAAGAAATTAGTATTAAAGGTAGACAGATCAAGTGGAAAGTAGTACATCTTCCAGAAATAGCTATAGAATAAGGTTTAATCATGCCAGGCTATGTTTCAAGTTTTTAGAGTCCTTTTTTCATGTTCCCCATCAAGGCATTATATTAAATAGCTGTATACATTCGTGTTTTGACGGATCTGTGTTTTGTTCATTATTGCATTCTCAGTTTCTTTTAGTAAAAATGTTAGAAAGTAGGCCATATAAATCTATATCTTGAATTAATTAACTCAGGGAAGGCATCCTGCAGAGAACAAATGCGGCATGACCCAGGAACATAACTTTTTCATTATCTACATAAACACTGGAGGGAAGATTTAAGTAACCTTGTAAATTTCAAGTCTCAATCTCCCTCTTTATCTCTCCATTTCTGCCTCTCTCTCTCTCTCTCTCTCTCTCTCTCTCTCTCTCTCTCTC
>NW_007730862.1:27486-28846 GCF_000696425.1 Galeopterus variegatus | reverse complement strand
CTCTCTCTCTCTCTCTCTCTCTCTCTCTCTCTCTCTCTCTCTCTCTCTCTCTCTCTCTCTCTCTCTCTCTCTCATGCACACACACTCTCCTATTGTATGCTGGACTCCAGTTTAATATGGCTTAAATGAGATATAAAGTCTATAATGTGAATGATCTGTTTTCGGTTTGTTAGAATTAGAACTTTGTGTCTAGGCTATAATTATTCCACAAATGTTTCAAAACTAAATTAAGTTAATGCCCATAAACAGGGCCAATCTATTTTAAAATAGTTGATTTGTGTGGGACAAGGCAGAAATATATCATTCTTCTTAAAAGCTGTGTATACTGCAAAATATTTCACATGTGTTCTGCTGAGATTCTAGATTGCGATGACATTTAGACAAAAACAGATGCATTATATGAAAAAAAATATTTAGGCTTGGTACCACTGCTTGTCAAAATTTATCTCAAAATACCCCATGCACACCACAGAGAAATGGATCATTTATATGAGTTTGTAAAAAGCACAACTTAAATTCTATGCTTTGGTGGCTGTTACCTAGTCCTCTTTATTTTGATATAGAAAAAAGCTCAACATTTACAAAAACTCTTTGTACTGCTTTTGAAGTTGAGCTCAAATAAAAGTATCTGAGTTGGTTTTAGACTACTGAATTAGAGGAAAGATGGTCCACCTAAAACAAATTTGCTTTTTTCTGGTTAATTAATGATTGATTGCCTAATGATGTGTTCACCCAAAGGTCTATTAATCATATTTGCATTTCATATATAGAATTCCCTTTTCAACTGTTAACATAACTGCCTATCAAAGCCAATTTTTGGAACTTTCACATATTTTAAACCACTTTGTCTAAGTACATTTATAAATTGGCCCCTAATTACCTCTTTAGTTTTATTTTCCACAATTTCAAACTAACATAGAACTAAGTACTTATAGTTTTTAAATACAAGATCATCCCAAACAAATAAAATACTTTTCTTGTCTTTTAAGCTTCCCCTGAACTTTGAAGTTGTTCTTACTGACTTATTGTCTGGGATGCTTCTAGCTCTGGGTTCCCACATAGAACAGAGTATAGGACAGAGAAGCAAATGAATTCATAAACAGAAAAAGGTGAAATAATATGTATTCATTATCCTAATTATAGATGAGTGATTGTTTCTCTTTTTTTTTATTGGCATATGTTCAATTTCTTAATAGCCTCAATATCTTAGTGTATAGTAGCTTGAAATTTGCTTTTTCTCAAAATTAAGAGAGAAGTGTCATTAGGTTAATTATCTGGGATAAAAATATGTAACTGTTTAAAGAGTAGAAAATACAGTAAAATATTTAAACAAAAATGTAAAAAGGTTCACATATGAAAT
>NW_007730862.1:0-25682 GCF_000696425.1 Galeopterus variegatus | reverse complement strand
GTGGATTTCAAACTGGCTCTTTGCTGCTCATAGCACCCCTACCTACTTATGAGGTTCAGCCCAAGCTTGTATGTTGCTCCTTCTTTGCTTTCATTACCTGGAAAGCTTCTTTGCTTTCTTTGCTTTGAAAGCTCCTTTCTTTGCTTTCTGGTCTACAGATGAAAGCCATAGCTTTATGGTCAGCAAAATATGCTGTGTTCCTAACGGAAGTGCCCCTAATGTGGAAACCAGAGCCTCTAGATCCAAGGACCCTATGATATGGGACAGCAGTACATGGGTCCCTGAGTGTCATGGTGAGTAGGATCCCTCCTAATTCCCCCCTTGGTTTCTAGACCCATGTATTTTACCATATAATGGCCATGAGTTTAAGGAGTATACCTCATCCTGAATGACAACATCTCCCCAGGACAGTGGCTCACCTGTACCTTTAAGAGGTTTCCCAGTGCTCCATCAGGCTTGAAGTTTCTGGGTGATGTCATACATGGTAAGACCAGTGGTCCTATGCCCATTGATCTCCATATTTGTCAGATCAATAGGCACAGGAAAACCACAGAAGTTGTGTTGAAATG
The DNA here is from genome assembly GCF_000696425.1 of Galeopterus variegatus. NCBI lineage: Eukaryota > Metazoa > Chordata > Mammalia > Dermoptera > Cynocephalidae > Galeopterus > Galeopterus variegatus. Next base: position 25,113 of record NW_007730862.1, on the reverse strand, counting down.
TTCTAGTAAAGTTGTCACATCAGCACAGCAGCTGCCATGGAGGCTACCATGGTAAATTAGTGGTAGTCCATTGACACCAAAATGATCCGTCTGTTTTGTTCCTGGTCTACACTTTTGAATGCCTTGGGGAAATAATGAGGTAGACAGTGCCTACATCCTTGAATCTTTAAAACTGAAACAATTCCACTTGAAATTAGGTATGGTATTTTTATTTATTACCTAGGGGAGGGTTTTCCACCTAGCCTATCTTATTACATGAGCTCTTACTCCATGTGTCAAAGAACCAATGTGAGAGTTCTTTCAGCTTCTCAAGGTGTCTAGCTGGACTATGCATTCTGCAACTAGAAAAATGAGCACCTGATGTGTTTGTGAACCTGTTGTATGCACTGTGAGATAGAATTAGGCAGGACTCCACTCATTACTTGCCTCCATTAACTTCTAACAAGGTGTTGCAATGATACTTTGTGATAGAGTTTGGATGTGTTGTCTACAGCAAAACTTATGTGGAAACCTGATCCCCAATGTGGCAGTGCTGGAAACTGAGTCATGGGGGCGGATCCCTCATAAATGGATTAATGTTCTCCCTGGGTGGTAGGGGCAGCGAATGAGTTCTCGCTCTATTAGTTCCCGTGGGATCTGGTTATTTAAAAGACCCCAGCACCTTGTCTGTCTCTCTTGCTTCCTCTCACCATGTGATCTGCTTGTACCCGCCAGCTGCCTGTCACCTTCCTCCATGAGTAGAAGCATCCTGAGGCCTGCACTGGATATGGCTGTGTAAGCCAAATAAACCTCTGTTCTTTATAAATTATCTAGTCTCAGGTATTCTGTTATAGCAACACAAAACGGACTAAGACACTTTGTTTGAGCTCCCAGGTGTCAGCACCAACTCAACCTGTATCCAACGGTCCTTGAAAGAGATGGAAATGGTGGTAACTGCCTTTGGAGAGGACTGGGACAATTACTACAGTATTCACTTGCTGAGGTGTTTTCTCTCTTTCATTTAAAAGATTCTGGGCCTTACAGCTATTATAGGCATGGAAACTGAGTAAGGGGCATTTGAAAATAGTCTTCTGCTCATCCTCTTGTGATATTTTTTTGATCATATGTATCAAGCAATATTGTTGTCAACTGTCCATCTAACTCAACACTAGGAACACTGCACACTACTAGCCATTGCTGATCTTCTCTGTGGTTCAGGACACCATAGTTGCTGCTCTGACTTTGCTACTAATTAAGGTTAAGTACATCCATCTAATTTCTGATGAGTAAGTGCTGCTACTTAGTCTTTTCTATTCTGAAATGCCATTATACTTATAAATACCAGCAAAAACAGTTCGTTAGAGTATGTTCTACTGTCATTCCCAAACTACAGAACAGAGTCACTAATGAACTTCTAGACCATCTTTTTATTCTATCACCACAGCATACCAAATTCATTCTGCACCACCCCTGACCATGTTCAAGTTTCAGCACAGTCTGACTGGGTAATTACGTCTCTGCTAAGGGAGAAGCAGGGACTACTTAGCAGAAGAAGTGCAGAAATGAAGAATACACACTTGAAATTAAATACTGAGTGTTAGGGTATAAGGCTGGCTATGGGAGATTTTGTTAATATGGGAGCACTCACATTGTCTCAGGGTTTATACTCTGGCAAGGTCACCTGTAGCTTAGGAAACAACAGTGGCATACATTAAGTGGAGATACTGTCACTGGTTTCAAAGGATGTTGAGAAATGAATTAAATGGCACACAGAAGTGGACATAATCGAACTGAGCTATTATGTAAGACTCAGAATCCACCGATTGACTTTGTGCCACAGCTTGGAGAAGCAGTGGGGGATGAAGTGGGTCCAGGGACTCTCCTGTTGCTCAGATAAGGTGTGAAAAGGTGATATGGAGTGAAAATTACCTTAGATTGCACTACTTCAAGGCAAGGGAGCTGGGATTTTTCCATTCTTCCAACTCATTGCCCATTGGGTTGTAGCTGTGCCCCTGAAGGAATCTAAATTCCCAGACACTTCTAGTTTTCTGTAAACTGGACAAAGAAGCTCTAATAGCCTGAGGGTAGTCCCCTGAAGAAGAGTTACAGGTCCAGGCCTCTGGAAGCAAAAGCTCACCAGAACCAGGAAGCATGGTTTCACAAACTATGAAAGGACTTTAGGGAGATAAGAGTAGAACTCTGAGTGTTCATGATTGGGTTTCAGATATTAACGAATTAAAAAAAAATTGATAAATGCCCATCTTGCAGTGTTGTGAGGCACCCTCCTGCAAGAATGCACTTAAATGCCACACATGCAGATATTCACTCCAGCTGGCTAGTGACCATCTCTCAAGGAGCAACCAAGTAAGAATGGCTCCAGGCCTTGGTCTTGTGGGGTTTTTAAAGGCAAAAACCACATCCAGTTGGCACACGGGTTTGTCCAGGTGCACAAAGCAAGCTAGGTAGCTAGGTTACAGATGCCAAAAATGAGCATTAGAGAAATCAAGCATACCAATTACCATTGTGTACGGTTCCTGTTCCCATGTAATAGTTCACTATGTATGGCTCCTGTTTCTATGAAACAGTTTTTGTTTCTGTGAAAAGGTAAATGGCTTCTCATGCAGTAGGGGGGGTGGTCTGACAATGGGAATGGAGCAGTGCCTTCCCAAGATGGCATTGGTATTGCTCAGGAGTCTCTGTTATTGAATCGAAAGCAGTCATAGCCAGGGGGGCTCATCTGGGATGGGGTGACCAGGAACTAGGCCATTGTGTCAGGGAGTAAAATGGAGTTACTTAGGTTAAGTAAACAATTCTACAGAAGCAGATAGCGTATGTTATGAGGGTGTAGGGAGCTCTATTTCAGCAGCTCCTGTTATACCTTCCCATAACCTATACAACTACCCCAAATCTGCAATTAAAACTTGGGAAACAGTGCAACGTAAACAATATAGCTTCTAACTCATGAAAAAACTAGGCTTTGAATACCAAATTTTCAACCTAAAAGCTGTGTGACCTTGGGCAAGTCATTAATCTTTCTGATTCTCAGTTAATTATCTGTTAAACACAAATAGTAATGCCAACTTTATTCAATTATTTACTAAAATCACATGACATAATACTTCTGAATGATGCTTGCATTTACTGAACCAAAATAAAAGATCAATAGAGATATTTTTCCCCATAGCCTTTGCATTTGTTGAATGAGTAAACATAGTAAAGTAGAGAATTGCCTCCTTTAAAAACATTGGAGAACTATTGTGATGTACAAATAATATCTAATGAGATTTTATGGTAAATTATTCCATTCCAATGTCTTTTTCTTGGTTGCAATCCACAGCCCTTAGAAGAGAGAAGAGTAAGCACCCCCAAAACACTTTTTTTTAAAATTAACATAGCAGTAGCCCTTCTCATGGTTACTGAGTGGGCCAACTCAATTGTCTTCTACTGAAGATACTCTGAATCATGCTTTCCTCTAAATTTCCCTTGGATGTAAATTGTGACCAATGATCAGCTCCAGAGAGAGGTTAGCATATTAGTGAATAATTACTGAGTGACCAAAATAAGCCAGAAAATATTTTTAAATTAGATAAATTTACAGAAAGTACATTTTGTTTGCTGAATTACTGTAATCAGCAAAAGTTAATTAATGAGCACACCCTCGTGACATGACACATGGGATTGTCCTCTGCTTTCCTTTGTTGAAAAGCTTGATTAGTGACTTGAGTGAAGATATAACACGCATATTTATCAAATTTACCAAAGGGCCATGCTATGTGATGACAATATAAATACTCAAACAGAGGCTAGGTAATGGCCCCTCAGAATTATTTTTAATGAATTGCTCAAGCCCTTTCCATCTCTCCAAGTTACATTATTCATTTTAACTAGCTATCACTTTTAATAGGCTTCCATTTTACAGCCTCCACCTAACAACTAACCATTTGCAAATTCATCTTACTCTCTTTTGTTTTTTCTAAGACTTCTTATTTTTCTTCTCTTCTAACGGTATTCTCTCTTCTTTACAGATTTTAGAGGGATCTCGTTAAAGCCAAATCTTTTTTTCTCTCTTGATTCAGTGCCACAAACTGCTTATCTGCTATTTTCAGCAGAAACACTGAAAATTTTAGGCAGCTGAAATTCCTCAGATAAGTCTTATTTACCTGATGAATCTTATTTAGAGTTGAGCTTTAATTAAATATACTTTTATGTGAATTCATAGAAAACTCACTCTGTATAAATCTCATGTAAATATCTCAAGGAGAGGTAGTGTGTACTTTATCTCTACGTCAATAGCATCTAGTAGTGATATTAATATTATTAATAACAACTTGCAGATATTAAGCACTTACGACTTATTTTGGAAGCAAATGGGAAAGTATTTTTCATTTTTTTATAACTGCCATTATTTGGCAATATATTCCTTATGATACCAATCAGCCAGATTTATCTTTAAAAAGAAAATACTCATTGGTTTGGATAATTATGGGTCATAATTTACGACTGGAACTCAGTTATGTTAGGTGACATTATGATATAATACCATATGTGCATCAAAAAGAAGGGAAAGGGGATTTGATAGAATGCAAAAAGGTACAATTTTCAGAAATATGTATGTTCATTATATAGAATGATAACTGAACTTTTCTACCTATGAAATAGGCTCTCTTTTTAATAGAAGAAAAAACATAGAAACTTCTATCAGTTTTCTAGGACTTTCCTTCTAGATGGCACTGACTTCTACTCTCTGGGAATTTCCACTTGGATGACTGATATTCACAGGGACTTGACTGTCTCTTGCTGAAAGTGTTATAGCAATTACACATTCTGCTGTGATTCCAGCTGGAAAGGAAAATGACAGCTTCCACAGAAGCTTAGTCAGATGTCTCAGACATTTAACTGCTCATTTCAGACACCTGCGTTTCCAAGGTATCCACCTGCATCCTCATTGTTAACACAGAACTTCATTTTTATTTGATTATTAGTAAGTGGAGTTGATAGATCATCTAGAAAAAGACAAATTAAGTAAAGAAATTTACCTGATTTTCTGAACAAGACAAATGATTTGAGAAACAGCAGAATGTTATGTATGATTTTTCTATATATCTTTGATCTTCTGTATTTATACTGCTTTAATCTCAGTGTAGTTTTTTAATGATAATTTTGAAGGTTAGTAAAGTGATGGTGTAATTATTCGAATATTTTTATTATTTAAAAATTTAAGAATTATACTTCTAAATTGTGAATGGAATACTTGTTTTTGCATGTTAAGTATTTAAAATATAATTGACAGATAAAATTAACCAGAGTGCTTTGCTCCTGTTTGCTCTTTTGCAAGAGTTAACATTTTAAATTTAAAAATAATCCTTAATAATTTACTTTAATACTGTCAGTGTTCTGCTGCATCTCATCTTTTATTCTTTTTTAGGAAACATTGGTGAGAAAACTGCAAACATGGCATGGTATCATCCCAAGACACTCCAGTGTGAACCTGCCAAGGACAAGAACATTGGCCTACATAATTATCAAATAGCCCTCTGAAGCTGGAAATCAACACTAATACCACAGTGGTTGTGTCTCCTTAGGTCCCTTCAGTCTGCAAACTTTTTCATTTTTTTCATATCCCTCCTGTTCTTATAATTTTAAAAGATTTGGCCCTCAGCCTGTGACACCTGATCTTTTCTTATGACCAGACCCAGGTCTTGCATTCTTGCTATGTTGGTATCTGCCAAACATCTCCACTACAACCCACCATTTCTTCCATTACAGTGAGAAATCTGTTACCTCAACATGTTTACTTATGTGCACATTAACTTATTTGCCAAATATAACTAATATCCCAGCCATGCCAGAATGACAGCCGTCTCCACAGCCCCAGGTACATTCCATCCCATTCCCCTCCCATGGCTACCTGCAGCCTCCTGTAATTCCCAACCTCCCCAAATTTCCTTCGTCATAAGACATGATGCTGACTAACAGAAAGGGAAGGGCAAAATATATTTCTAAAATATAAAGAAGCAGGAAAATCACATAAGTGGTGAGAGGTGCTCATACCTCTTATGAATTTTTAAGAAAGATAATTTGTTATATGTTAAATGCATGTTGAAAGAGAAGAGTCAAGGATGACTCAGAGATTTGGGCTTGAACAAGTGGGTGATTAAATTGCTGCTGGTAGATACAAGGAAGAATGTGAGAGAAAAATATTGGGATGAATTAGAAACTAAAAGCTCTTCTGTAGACCTATTGAAATTAAGATGCCAATTAAGTATTCAAACAGAATGATAGAACAGGCAGTCAGAAAAATGAGCCTAGACTTTAGATAAGGAGAAGATACAAATTGAGACCCAACAGCATAGAGATAACATTTAACACTGTGGACTGGACAATTTTACCAAAGGAATAATTGAATGCAAACAGAAAAAATAAATAAACCTTATCAAATATTAGTAAGAGGACAGGCAAGGTGAGGATTGAAAATCACATTTTTGATGAGACTTCTAATCTGCTTTTGTTGTGGTTAGAATGAAAGGTTGGTTGAGTGGTAACAATAGAGAATAGAATTTGAGGAATTTAAGACAGCAAATATAAACAAGTTGTATGAGGTATTTTACTGTAATGAAGAACAGAGAAGGCGTATGAGCTGCAAATAATATGGGTGTTTTTTGCTTTTTTTTACGAATGAATACTACCATAGCAATGTTGATGTTGGCTCAATAGATCCACACGAAAGTAGAAAACCAATGAAACTAGAAAAAGAAGATGTGGAGTTAAGCCCTTTCACAGAAAGGAGATAACGACAAATAGGGTTTTAACTTTATGTTGGAATGTAGAAAGTGCATCTGTTGTAAAAGCAGCCAGAGGATTTTTTTATCTTTTTTTTTTTTTTTTTGGTTGTGAATATTTGTGGGGTACAAAGCAAATTGTCACCACTTGTGCCTAAGATGTGATGGCCAGATCCATACTGGCACCATGCCCATTATGACAAACTGTATCTAAATGCAGGTAAGTTAGACTCACATGCACAATGATGAAATCCTCTTCTTATTTTTAACTTCTCTTAGAGGCAAAGATCAACAGAGCATTACGAAAGGAAAATGTGTTGGATTGATGTTAATAAGGAGATGAGAAATTTAAAATAACTTCCTTAGAGAGTAGCTGAGTAAATGATCTATAAATACATAAAGGTATTTTGGAATAGAACTGAGCATGCACTTGAAGTTGTGGTAAATTTGAAGTAAGAAAAGCATTATTTCTTTGCTCAGTTTCAAAGTCAGGAAAGGCAGAAAGTTGAACAAGGTTGGGGTTTGTTACACATAGGTTCCCTCAAGAGAAAGGTATAGGGACCGAAAATTTGTTCATGGTTCTGTTTTTAGTTATGAACTCTGTCAGATAAAAAGGGATTTCAATATTTGTAGTGTATATTAGACCACAAAAGGAGTAGGGTTCAGTAGATTTGAGCATCCAATTGGTTGAAATTGTGGAAATATGGGTTCTAGAAAATTATGTTGAGAAGATAGTAGGATCTGGTGAAATAAATTATTTAAATTTACATTTTGGAGGTGGAGCAGTTATTGGTAATAATTAGGTATGGTTATGACTGCAGGAGTGTAGCAGAAGAGGCCTGGAGAAGAAGCTCATTGGACAAGGTGAGGTCAAAAACTTACAGGCTAAACTCTATTGAGTTCTGAGACTGGCAAGAATGGTGACTTGGATAAAATTCAAAGTTGATTTTTTAATTAAATATATATTCCACAAGCAATAAGTGCAAGAAATATAAGAAAGTAACTGGGTAAATACAGTCTTCTGCTGATCCTTTAATTTTTCAAGGTAATGGCCTGAAACGCAATAGACATGCTGCCTGATAGTTCAGGTGAGTCCAGAGCTGCTATCTTTCATACAAATAGAATGAGTACTGGCCTTGTCAACACCAAAAAATACTCCACCACCAAAGAAAGATTCATTTATGTTTTCTGCATACATATGAGGGTACTTCACAAAAGTCATGGCTACCCCACAGAAGTGTACAATTAACTATGTTACAATAAAAAATAAATTTTGGGCCGAGCCCGTGGCGCACTCGGGAGAGTGCAGCGCTGGGAGCGCAGCAGCGCTCCTGCCGCGGGTTCGGATCCTATATAGGGATGATCGGTGTGCTCACAGCGCTCACTGGCTGAGCGCGGTGTGGCCGGTCTCAAAAAGGACAAAAAACAAATAAATAAATAAATGAAATAAATAAAATAAATAAATAAATTTAAAAAATAAAAATAAGTAAAACAAACAAAAAGTTCATGGAAAGATTTGTATTATCTTTTAATTCTATTTTTCCATGAACTTTTTGAAGTACTGTAATACATACATGCTTTGTGATTTGTTTTTATAGCAGACATGCACATATCTAACAGGGAGGATCTATGTGAACACTGAAATTACCAGGGATTTTGGAATTAATAATTATAGACAGGGAGATGGATTTAGAAGCTAACATTCTCAGTTGAATGAAAAAGAGTGACTTAGTGCAAACTGATGACTACAACAAAAAGTTGCAGCAGATGGGAATATTTGATTGCCTGTGTTTTGAAGGTGCTGGGGAATAATGGACACAGTAAGGATCTAGAGGAAGCCTGTCCCACATCCAACCTGGCAGTAGAAAGAAAATGAGAAACAAAAGCAGCCCTAACTTGGAAGTCCTGCAGGAAGGGCAATGCCCTCAGGATAAACATCCAAACAAAACCAAAAATAAACAAATGAAAAACTATTCAGTTTTAATTGGGAGAAGAGTTTTAGGAAGTGGTTATTTTGCTGATGACAAACTGTTAATTCCCATCAAGGAATTTGGGGCTATCAGAGAAGGACAAGAGATTGAATCCAATTAGAGGATGTGCAGAGCCTTATGGTGAAGAGGACACAGGTGTGGAGGAATAAGCTTTAGGGTGACCCAAGTAACTAAAGATATAAATCATGAGATTAAACTTGATGGCCTGCTACATGTAGGTGGATAATTGGATCTAATCGTATCCTCCTACTTAGGAGTAGTATCTTAGGCAGTGGTTCTGTGAGATGATGTATGTTGGGGTGGGGTGAGGTAGAGCAATGAGAGATCTCTGGGCCTCTTTTTCATTCCTTCCAAAGGTAGCATTGAGGCTGAATAAAGGCTTGTCCTGTTAGGAGTACCATTTCAGGACTATGACTATGACAATGTCTATGCTACACTTCATTTAATCCTTGTAATACTCCCTGACTTTATTTTTCCATTTTTAATCATCCTGAGAAGCTACATGTTAAATGCCATGTTGACCTTCAATTAGAGGGAATATTTCACAGGTGTGTGATCTCAGCAGTGCTCTTCCAAATGACTTGAATAACACTCATAGATTTATTTCTATCCTAGGTAGATTGCCTACAACACAGAAGAGAGGTGAGGTACAACCATTTGAAATAGGGACTCAGTAACCACAATATATTAAGGAACTGGATGAGAAGAGAAACGACTTTGTTTTTAATTACCTATATCCACTCTAAAATTTACTAAAAAATGCAAGACTTTCTGCACTTAGCTTTTGTAAATGAAGACTTCAGAAATTGTATTCTACACATAAGATGATGCATTGCAAAATAACAAAACAACTCTGAGCTGTAACAGATAGTATTATGCAAAGCAAAACATGCCTAGAATCTTGAGTTTCTTTTCAGTCAAGGGAGTGTCAATGATGAAGGATGTAAATATTTGTTTTATGTATAACTTTCAGTTTTAGGGAATGCATCTTTTCATCTTTAAGGATGAATATTGCACTTCAAAATGTATACACATTAAAACTGGAACTAAAAATAAATATCTCATTAGTTACACAGTTGTCTTATGCAAGCAGATTTTATAATCCAAAAGCATTGCAATTTGTTCTGGGGACTCAGGGGGAAGTCAAATGGAAATTATCATGTCCTTATGTAAGTGAATGTGACACAGAATCACATTATTTTATCTTGTTCTATAAATATTGTACACTTCATAACCATATCCAGTTTGCTGGCTCCTTCATCGTATCTTTGCTCCCAAATGTTTTCCTATTTTCAGAACTTATATTTTTAATTTACCATGTTTATTATTTTCTGCCAAATTTTCTAATCTTTTTAAATCTTGTTTCATTTAACCATTTTTGTTTTTGCTTTTGTTTTTCTGATCTAAATAACAGCAGTATATGTGCATGTTGGGGTAGGATTTGCAAAACTGGCTGGGAAAGTTCTTCCTTCAGTTCCATCAATTTAAAAAAAAAATGTTGATCCTACTTCTTGCAATAATTGCAAGGGGTACTTTGGTATACCTTTTGATGCCGAGTGAAGAGTTTATGTTTTTTACGATATTAATCCCTCCATATTGAACATTAACAAGGAACAATATTGAGCACCACAAATATACAATTCTGATGCTATATATTTATAATGTAGATGGGGAATGTATAAAAATATGAGTGTGTGGAAGAAAGTGTGTGTATTTTTTGGGTCGGGTTAGACATTTACCAAATAAGTATTCGATAAGGCAGACAAAAGTGCATGTAACAAGAGAGGAACAGAGTTTCACTGGGTTTATCATACAAATCTTAAACCTCACAAGGTATTTTTCATTATGATTTTAATCTTCATTTTACCATAAATCAATCTAGATTAGGTTTTCTGAACTATTTTCTTATGAACAGTAACATTCTATTCATTGTTAAAAATATTCTACCAAATTAGGGAAGAGAGAATTTCAATTTAAGGAGTTAAGTAATAGGTTAAAATAGAGCCAAATGGGTTGCTTTTAGCAAAATGACAGATAATATACTTTTTCTCAGTTAGTTCTATTTCTTGGAATCATCCAGAACGGTATATTCATAAGAGGGTCAAACAGTTCACAACATAGCAGCAACACTCACATGAGACTTAGTCCAATAACGTGCTATATGGGTGAAGAGGTATAAGATTGTAGGTATGTGGGATATTTGTTGTAGGCTAAATTTAAGGTAGTAGTTGAAACCTGCACCCTGATGGTGTACATGGACAGGTTTATTTCTTTGGTATTGTAAGCAAATCTCTGCAACACTAATAAACCGTTAGTTAATTCCTCTGATAAAGTTTTGTGTATTTTTTTTTTAAAAAAATCACTATTGTGAAGAGTTTCCACAGTACTGAAAATATCCCTTTGAGATACATAGGTAGGTAAAACATATATTTAAGTTAAAAGAAAGGTACATATTATGCTTTGGCTTTATGTTTATATAACATAAGGTTATATGGATAGCATATTATATGAAGTATTGGAGAAAGAAGATGCTGCTGCTTTTATTCATTTATTCATTAAAAAACTGGAGCAGAGAGGGTTTCCAGCTTTACACTAGGATGTAGAAACCTAGAAGAATACTTTGTTCTCATTCTAACAAAAGAAAAAACTGTATGATATACAAAATCATAACTTGTTTTTAACCTTTCACAGGGTTGGTATAGGACCACGAACTAGCCTGAAAGCTAAACAGAGAAATAGTAAAAAAAAAAAAAAAAGAATACAAAAGTAAGCAGGTGCCTCATAGGAGATAAAAGACATAAGCATCAGCCCATTTGTGGCAGCTCAAAGAAGAGGGGGAAGATTGGGTCTCGATATGAAAAGGTACAAAGAATTTAGGTGAATGTCAGTGAATTGCTAAAGAGTGAGTATGTGCTTGTGTGACAATAAAGAGCCTTGAGAGCCACAGGCTTGGGGAGTTCACACGCACTTGTGTACTCTTCTCTATGGCACTCACTGGACACTCATGAGAAAGACTGAGAGTAGAACGAGAGATTGGGGAGAATCTTCCCTGGTGTGGGAGCCTGGAGGCAGGGCGTGGCCAGCACAAGGGAAAGGCATGAAGCCCCATCAGGTTTCTTCCTTGCACAGAACAAAAGCCTTAAGATGCTAGAGAAAAGATAGCAAAGACTTGTTGCCCCCAGAGCACAGGAGCAACACTCTGCCTGAAAGAAGTTTAATGGAAAAAAACAAAAAACCCATAGGTAGAGATTTCTTACTGCTCAGAGAGGGGCAAGATTATTGGTGATGCTCCTCTCCTGAAACCAAAGAGCATAGGTTCTGCCTAAACCTGAGGCTGAACCAGGATGACAGAGACAGCCCTGTCTGCCACTTCAAGGCAGGTAGTCACTGAGTAACAAACAACATCTGTTAATGGAGTGGAGCTAGCCCACCTCTGAGGCTCAAAAACACAGGGAAAGCCCGAAACTGAGGAAGGATCTGGAATATTGAGAAAAACCTCCCAACAAATCAACCCTTGTCCAAAGCACAAAGTAATTTCAAAGTATTTTGAAGCCAGTAGTAACTAGAGAACAAAAGCAAATCCAACTCAACTTCAGATTGAATTGACTCATTCCCCTCCCCCACCCACAAACACACTAAAGGGCTGTTTTCAGACATAAAGACTATTTGCTCTAGACACTACCACTCTGCACACTAGATCTGACAATCAAAAATTATAAGACACACACAAAAAAGCAAGAAATAGGAAGAGACAAACAAATCAATACCAGAGTCAGACATGACTCAGATATCAAAACTATGAGAAAGAGATAATAAAATAACTATGATTGATATTGATGTAATAAATGCTCTAGTTGAAACAGGCAGACAACATACACTAACAGGGAATTTCAGAAGAGATGGAAACTAAAAGAAATTGTCATATGGGGAATAGAAAAGTTTATAGAGGCAAAGCCTTTTATATGCTCATCAGTAGTCACAAAAAGAACCAATAGAAATTGCTCAAATTAAAACAAATAGAGAAACAAAGTGAAAAAGCACAATATAGTATCCAAGCTCTATCAAAAGGCCTAATCTATCTGTGACTGGAATCTGAGGCAAAGAGAGAGATAACAATGCAAAAGAAATATTTGCAGAAATAATGCGCAGGGTGCGACAATCAGCTTTGTAGCTCATGAATATTCATAACCAATAAGAAAAGAAAAGAAAAGAAAATTATCTCTTCAAAAAAAAAGAGATAATGACCAAAAATTCTCCAAAAATAAAGACACCAAACCATGATACAAGAAGCTCAAAGAACACCAAGTAGGAGACATACAGCTTTACCCCCCAAACTCCCCCCTACCCAAATACATATGAGAGTTCTTCAAAAAGTTCAAAAACCTTTGTATTATCTTTTATCTCTTTTCCACCAACTTTTTGAAGAATCCTCTTACTTGTAGAAGTGGTATGTTCAAACTGATAAAAACCAAAGGTAACTAGAAAATCTTGAAAGCATCCAGAAGGGAGAAAAATCACTCTGTTCAGAGGAACAAATAAACAGATTATCTTGTCAGAAACATCTTTCAAGTTTTGAAGAAAAAGAAAAAAGTATATTAACCCACCATTCTATACTGGCAAAATATTTTTCAGAGGTGAAGGAGAAATAAAGACTATTTTTTAAACAAACAGAAAATGAGAAATTTGATTACCAGTAGAGTAAAATTAAAGTAAAATTTATAAAATTATAGTAAAATTTAAAGCAAGTTCTTCAGGCAGAATATGCTACAAGATATAAATATCAATATATATTGAGAAATATATTTATAAATATATTTGGGTGTATACAAGGTAACAAAGATCACCATTAATAGTTAAAATGATTGCAGTTTTGGGATTGGTTCCAACATCTAAGGGCATTTTGCTTCAGCTCCATGGCAATTCCACAGCCCTGTGGCCACATCATTGTGCCAGGTCATCTAAACCCACATGGCATATTGTGCCCTGGGACTGGGTGATTCAGTGCAGTGATCGTCACCCTCAGGACATAGGGGGGTGGTGAGCACACTCTCCATAGTCAGAAAGGCACTTAATCAGGGCCCTTACCCCCTGCTGGCAACCCCACCTTCTTTGGTAAAGCACCCTTATGATTCTTATAGCCATGAGAAGGTGGTGGAGGACACTGACTTAAATAATCATCAACAGACAACTGGATAAGGAAAATGATGTATATACATACGATGGAATACTACTCAACCTTTAAAAAAAAATGAAATTCAGGGCCGGCCCATGGCTCACTCGGGAGAGTGCGGGGCTGATAACACCAAGGCCACGGGTTCGGATCCTATATAGGGATGGCCGGCTGGCTCACTGGCTGAGCATGGTGCTAACAACACCAAGCCAAGGGTTAAGATCCCCTTACTGGTCATCTTTAAAAAAAAAAAAAAATGAAATTCTGCCATTCACACTAGTGTGAATGAGTTTGGAGAAAATCATGTCAAGTGAAATAAGCTGGGATCAGAAAGACACACGTCCTCACTCATAAGTGGGAACTAAAAATAAATAAATGAATGAATGAATGAATGAGTGAGTGAGTGAATAAATAAATAAATAAGGAGAAAAAGAGAAAAGAAAGAAACAATCATAACAAGCAGTTGAACTTTCAGAGAGAACAGAACTGTGGTTACTCGAGGCAGGAGAGGGACAGGGAGCATAGTGAGAAATTGGTTAATGGAGACAAAACAGCTAGTTAGGGAAAACAACCTCTAATGATGTACAGTTGACTAGTTATCTATAATTAACATTAATTTACTGCATGTTATCAAATTGCTAGAAGAGAAGAGATCACATGTCCTCAACACAAAGAAGTTGTTTCATGATGATGAATATGCTAATTATCCTGTTTTTATCATTGTACATTTTACACAGGTGTTGATACTCAACTTTGAACCCCTCAAATATGTATAATCGATTATGTGTCAATCAAAATTAAAAATGGAGTTTAAATAATGTCAACCACAAAAAGAACGAAATTCTGCCGTTTGCAGCAACATGCATGAAATTGGAGAAAATTATGTTAAGTGAAATAAGCCAGGTACAGAGGGACAAATACCACTTGTTCTCACCCATATGCAAAAACTAAAAAAGTTGATCTCACAGAAGTAGAGAAGAGAGCAGTGCTTACTAGAGACTGGTGGGGAAAAGAAGGAGGAGAGATAGGAAGAGGGCGGTCAGTGAATACAAAATATTAGAGAGATAGGAACAATAGGAACTAGGGTTCTGTAACAATACAGGGAGACTACAGTTAACAACAAAGTACTTTGTGTCTCAGAATAGCTACTCAATATGATGTTGAATGTTCCTAATACAAAGAAGTTACAAATGTTTGAGATGATGGATATACTAAGCATCCTGATATGATCATTACACACAGTATGAATGTACTCAAATATCATATTGTACTCCATAAATATGTACAATTATCCTGGGTCAACTGAGAAAAATAAATCAAAAAGAGAGAAATAGTACAATCGTGGTTACCAGAGGCAGAGGAGGCGGCGGGGAAGTTTGGTAGACTGGTACAAAGTTACAAAGTTACAAAGTTAGATGGGAAGATTAAGTTCTGGTGCTCTAGTGTGACAATAGCTAATGATAGTGCATTGTATATTGCAAGATAGCCAGAAAAAAGGATCTTGAATGTTATAATGACAAAGAAAGATAACGTTTAGGTGATAGATATGCTAACTATTCTGATTAGATCCTTATATAATATATGCATGTATTGAAGCTACCAATGTATCCCATAAACATGTACAATGAAAAAAATAAATTAAAATTAAAAAAATTAATTTAGAAAGTGTTAAAAGACTAATAACCAATATCAGAAGTAAAAGATGAGATCAGAACCAATTCTAAAAACATTTAAAAAATAATCTTATGAGACTACTATGAAGAACTTTATGCCTATAAATTTAGGAAACATACATAAAATGGACATTTCTTGAAAAGCTCAAACTCACAAAGTTCACCTGAGAATAGAATAACTAGAATAGTTCTACATCATTAAGGAAACTTCATCAGTGAAACTGCAGGTGCAGTTTAAATCTTCCAACAATTGAAATATCATCCAACAAAGAAAAATCTCTCCTGGCCACTGCTCCAGGGATCCAGCACACTTTCTATTTCTTGAACATGGTAAGTACTACCCCACTTGGGTCCTTTGCTTTAGCTGTGACTTTTGCCTGAAATTTTTTTCTTCCACATATATGCATGGCTAAGTCCTTCATCTCCTCCAAGTCTTTGTTCAAATTCCTTGAGGAGGTCAAGCCTGCCACGCTATTTAATACTACATCCTTTCCTACCTCTCTCTCAGAGCTCCAGTTCCTCTTTTTCTTCTCTATTTTATTTTATTTTTTTCCCATAGCACTTATCTTCTAACATACTACAAAATCACATATTAAGTGTGTTTGTTCATTGCTTGTGTCCTCTCTCCCTCTGGTAAAATGCCAGCTGCTAGAGGGTAGATACGGTGTTTTTTATTGATAGATTCCCAAGTACCCTCAGCAGTGCCTGGCACCAGTGCCTAAATTTTGGTTGAATTATGAATGAATACTTTATCCATTCTATTACTGTAATTATAATTTCATAATACAATTAGTTTGTTTTTTTGTATCTTCTACTAGACTGTATTTCCTTGAGAAGCGGGACTCAAGCTTATACTCATAGATCTTTGAATTCATCATTCCTGGTACTGGTAAATAGTCAACAATATGTATCGAGTGAATGAATGACTATTTAGTGAGCAAAACTGATCCTTGGCTCATCATTAACACCCATCAACACAGCCTACATTCTAAGTTAAATTTATATTATCTTTGCTAGAATTTTGTAAAATTACTTAGACGTCCTAACAAATTATTTTAACCAGTCATCATTTGTCTGTATGCCTTTTATTTTTCCCATGAAGACAACTTTAATAATTGGATATGATTTTACTGTATAGAAATCTCTTGTATTTATTCCAATGTTTTATGATATTTCTATGTTCTACAAATTTTGTCAGTTTGTCAAGCATATGAAATATATAGCTCAGAGATATATGAATGAAATGCACTTCAGAAAAAATGCTATACTATAAAATTTAATGAATTTGAATGATACCTGGAAATTATAGTTTTAGTTCTCTGTATCTAATTTTGAAATGTATTTTGAAATATATATGGGTAGTTTGGGGAACATTTATTCTTTCAAAGAAAACAAGTTACATTTATTTTATACTTCTTTCTATAGCCAGTTTTTCTCCAAGCAACTGGAGGATCTTAATGTCAAGCTGACCTTGCTGCGATATAGAAAGAAATGACCTCTCTGCTTGTTTTCACGGTATATAATAATCAAATATTGCACAGATATAAGCACGTAAGCCTCTACATCATATTTTGATAATGCTTAATATTTTATTATATCTTCCTTCTAAAAATGTAAAACATGAGAAACAAGGGAGTTTATTTATTTACATTTACAAATTTTGATTATTTTTAATTTTTCAAATGGTTGATTTTCATCAGTCATAGCACAGTTTATAACCAAAATTTAATTTTGTTTATCTTGAAATGTAAGACAAAAAGCCAAAACCACAAGAAAAATTTTATTTATTGATTAACAAAGTTCATGCAACCACTGTTGAAGTACATAATTATGCAAAAGCTCTAGTATACTTATCTAAGCAATGGTGCTATTACTTTCAAGTCACTGTTATTATTTAGAGTCATCAGAATATAAACACAATATCTAAAGTTATTAATTATTTTAGATCACACACAGAGTTCATCATGTTTGACATATTGTCTTGGTCCTGTGCAAGGCACATTAAATAATAATTAATGATTCAGTGGCATCATAACTTAAGCAAAGATTCTGTCTCTTGCCAATTTTTACTGCTTTGATTATATAAGTGGTATAAAACAATTTATTTTATGTGACTCAAATAACTTAAATAAATATACTGATCTCATATTTTTGGCTACGATAAATTGTTGCTTTTATTCGTTTAATAGTTCAAGGTCTCATAGTCCTTATTGCCTCTAACACAGTTGCAAAAATAGCTTTTAGTAAAAACTGTGAGCCTGTAAAATGTAGTTATTCTCTTTCCGCTCTATTTTTTTTTTTTTTTTTTGCTACATTTAAGCCCACTTTAAGTCATCTAAATGATGAACTGCGCAGATGGAATCTGAATTTATGGTGCAGTGTTATCTGTAAACTGGAAGGAAATAAATTATCCATTACCATTTCATAAATGACCTGACAACAAAGTGATATATTAGCCAGAAGACAAAAAGAATGCAACTAAATATGCTATATTTCTGGCCATTATTCCAATTTTTCCAGAAATAAAGTAATACAAACAGAACATCATATTTTTAATACACACACAATAAAATGATGTGTTAATGTTGTGATTAATGTATCAAAACTAGGTAAATTTGTGTTCATGTGAAAACCCTATGATTCATTACATTATGAAAAACTAAGGTAATATCCACCTAAATAAACCATTTCTGATCAGCTACTTATTTGGAAAAAAGCATTCTTAGGTGGAAAACAAAAAAGAAAATTCTGAATATTTCCTTGGACTCTCTTTCAACCATCACTGCAAGAGAATAAACTCAAAATGTCAATGAATATCCATTCTATTAATGTCATCTAGTACCTTTTGCTTATAAATTTGTTATTTTTATTTTAATGGTAATACATAAATTTGTTATGGCAAAGGCAACCTATTAATAAAAATAAAATCAGATATATTAATACTGATTTTCAAAATTAATTATTTCACCCCTATTCTTAAGGAAACATTATTCATAAAAGATATATGCCAAACAGAATAAATAATTTCATAAAATTCTAAGTTTTAAATAAGGACTTGAAGCATTGTTAAGTGAATTGACCACAATTTTCCATTCCTTTTTTTATTAAACCTATTCTAAAAAATAATTTGTTATTTTAAACCATAACTATCGAATATAATGTAAATCTGCAATAGTGGCTTGTGCAGGAGTGTTCCCAACACCCTTTTTGTCATCTCACTGGTGAGCATGCTTCATTTTTAATGGTTGAGAAGTATTACTGATTAAAGAATAATCATTAGGGGCCTACATGGATTTCATAAAGCAAGCCATGCCAAAACGATCACACATATTTATTACATAGATGTATTACACTAAGGTCACAGAAACCAGCTAGGTACAATGTCTTAGTGTGTTCTGTCTGCTATAACAAAATATCAGACGGGGTGGTTTATAAAAATCAGAAATTTATTTCTCCTAGTTCTTTGGGCTGGCAATCTGAGATCAGGGTGTCAGCATGGTTAGATTCTGGTGAAGATCCTCTTCCTGGTTTCAGATTGCCAATTTCTTATATACTCACTTGGCAGAAAAGAGGGCTAGAGAGCTCTTGGGGGTCAATTTTACAAGGGTGCTAATCCCATTTGTGAGGGTTATACCCCCATCACCTAATTATCTCCTGAAGGCCCCACCTCCTCATACTATCACACTGGGGTTACAATTTTTTATACAAATTTTGGGGGACACAAACTCACAGTCCATTGCACACAATATTCGTAGATTTTAGGGTTACGATTTTTTATACAAATTTTGGGGGACACAAACTCACAGTCCATTGCACACAATATTCGTAGATTTTAACAGGAATTTCTATAAATTACTTTATTTTTGTAGCCAAGAACATAATACTGGCTAGAAAATAAAATAAGTATACTAGGTCATATTTAGCTGTATGTTTATAAAAATGATAATTTTGGAGTGTTTTCTCTTTGCATCCAAGTCATTATGATTATGGGGGTAAAAAAAAAAAAAAAGAGGTAGTTAATCATGCTTAGCTATAAAACATTATACAAAATGTTTTGGTTTTCAGGCTTATCTTTGCATCCAAGTCATTATGATTATGGGGGTAAAAAAAAAAAAAAGAAGAGGTAGTTAATCATGCTTAGCTATAAAACATTATACAAAATGTTTTGGTTTTCAGGCTTATATCAGTCTGTCAGCAGTACTTATAAAAGTCAAAATATGTTCAATTTCCAGTTGTCACAACTCTGAGAAAACTAATTCATATGTGATATTTAATCAAATATAATTATGGATATTAATGATAATTTACAGACTTTCGTTTTGCAAAATAAACAGGAAAAACCTAACTTGTGAATAATTGACTACAAACTGGAAACAGATCAGCTTAAAAGTGAAAGAAATCTGGGAGCTATGTCCATAAAAAGAGAATTTACATATCAAGGGAAGTAGTAACTAATTCAACTGTTCTCCTTAATAACCAAATTCAAGAGTTTCTGCTTGATCTGAATATGTAACATGAAAAGACAAAATTAGTGTATTTCCAGCTCAGATGACCAGGGTGGTGAAGAACATGGATAGCAAATTGTGAGCAAAATAGTTAAAGAAAAGTTGAAGGCCTTAGAGGAAAAGCTAAAGCTCTGAGAAACTGACTTCAGATACTTGAGTTTCTCGAATTTCTTATAGGCACAGGAGAAATTCTATAAATTCTAGGTTTCCCAGAAAATTCAGAATAACTTAGTGGTTTAAAGAAGTTTTCAAAGAACTTACTAGTTCCAACAAACTGATGCATGCTTGTAATTTTCTGTCATGAAAATCCATTATTTTCCCTCATAGAATGTAAGATGATTTGTAATTATGTATCATATATGCATAGAGAGGGTTAAATTTTATTATTTTAACAGCTAGCTATAGCATTAGCTCACAAAATAGTTCAGTTTGCTTTGCTTTTGTGGGGTGTAGGGAAAGACCCAAGCCACTGGAATGAAATGGGTGATCCTAAGTGTTCTGGCTGGAACTAATCCTTAAAGATGACTGACACATTGCACTTTACAAATCAAGGAAAGGAATTGGCTTTGGCAACCAAGAGAGGGTAGGAAAGAAAAAGCACAGAGAGTAAGGGGGAGACTTAAAGATGATGATGGTAGCCTAAGACCTATTGTGTGAAGGGTCAGTGAGAAAGAGCAGTAAGAGTGACCAAAAAGATTTGAGGAAAATAGATGCTGAATTCCATTTCTTAGAAAATGGTAAGCCATATGGTGAGATTGACCTAGCACCAAACACATTAATATAAAGTAATTATTAATATAAAAGGTTTTTTAAATTGCTCTTCAAAGCATGGCTAAGATGGCAGCAAAACCAAAGGAATTATATAGAGGCTAGGTAAGCCAAGAAAGCAAAAAACCACAAAGGTAAGTTGCAGGTAAAGATGTATTCTCCCTGGGAGTATCTGCCATTGTCTGGTATTCGAGAGGCTGGGTGTTAAAGACCTCCTGAATAGGGGACAAGACACAATGCTATGCCCTGAGCAGACTGTGAGACTTGGAAAAATCCCAAGACTCTTAAAAGGAGATCTCTCCGTAGCTAAAACAGGCAAAGCAAAAACGTAAACAACCATACCAGTTAGACAGAGGATGTCTTCACCTTTCACCCTGGTAAAGTAAATACAACACAAAACAAAAAATTTTCCCATGGAAATTCTTAACTACAAATTAGAAATGTGAATTCATATTACCAGTGTATATACCAAATAACGCCAAACAAAATTTTAGTTAAAAGTTTTCATAGATTGGCCATGCCCTTTATAAAAGTTTCAAAATATAAGAAGACAAAAAATCTTTTAAATTTGTATGCTGCTAATAGCATAGCATGAAATGTATATTGACAGAAGTACAAGGAGAAAGCAATATTGACAGAAGTACAAGGAGAAATTTGTAAAGTGATCATTTTAAATTGAAATTTTTACACTGTATTTTTTATTGTTCTGCAAATTTATATATAAAATAAATCTCCTTTTAAGTGCATTACCTCACATTACATTTGAATGATAAAAATCAAACAAACAACAATAATGCCCCATGCATATGTACACATAGAACAGAGTCTTTACATTACGTTTTAATGATAAAAATCAAACAAACAACAATAATGCCCCATGCATATGTACACATAGAACAGAGTCTGCTGAGCAAGGGACGCTTCAGTAGGGTCCCAGCTCTACCACAATTCTCTCTGAAACGGTAGACAAGTTAAAAAGTCATAAGATGAATCTCTAAATGAGATGTTTCATTTGGAGCAATTTTCTGAAGTTCGGAGTAAAATTCTCCTTTGTCTTTCTTGAAATTCTTCTTTAGAATCTTTCTCAAATGCTTCATGAGGTATTTTGTGAGTTTGGCTTTTCTGTAAGTGAGAATTCAGGGAAAGTGTTGTCTTCTCATCTGCACCATTTAATGCAGAACAGAGTATTAAGACAGAAAGCAGGAACTCAATTTTGGGGACAACAAAGGCCCCAGCAAAGTGCAACCATCTAGGGAAAATTCTGGACACCACCCTGGTGCATGGAATGAGATTCAAACTCAGTGTATCTCAGGGGACATCTGACCAGTTGTCATCTGGGTTACAGTTATTTTTCTGAACATTTTGTTTACTGCTTTCTTCTTCTTCTAAATTTTAAGCTCTTTTTACACCAGTATATTCAGTGCCTTTTACTGTCTTCGGCAAACAGTGGATGATTAACAAAAGGTTGAATACTAGCAGGTGGAAAAGATAGAGGCAATTTCTAACAGTTAGAACTGCCCAAAGATGATACCTACTGCTTCAAAAAACAGCAAGTACCTCCTTCTAGTACGTAGATCCAAGAAAAACTTGTATACATATTTGTCAGGAATATTACACAGGAAATTATTGAAGTAATAGAGCTTGATTATTATGTTTTCCTAGACAAATTGTGTAATAAATTATGTAACAAAACTACAAACTTTTTTTCCTACATGATCTAATCTGGATCCCTGGCTAAGGGAGAGAAAGGAGTCAGCAGACGAACTGTCATCACTCTAACTAATAAGAGAGAATCATTTGCGGGGAGCAAGGGGTGTGGGGAGAAAACACCGGAGTTCAAGGGAAAGATCCTAAAAACGTAATCCCTGGGGTGGTACATCTCTTGAGAAAAACTCCACTAGAGAACTCTAAAACCTCCTACAACTCCAAAATTCTGATTGTAAGAAATAGATCATTTTTAAAATACAAAAAAATAATAATAATAAAGACTAAAATGCTTTTTAAAATTATACACCTGTTTTCTTAATTCATCCTACCTGAAAAAATCAGCTTTGTGAGAAAGGTGAGGAACCCACCCTGGCTGAAGATTCATCGAAACTGTTCTAATTAATTATTTTTGCACTCCTCAACAGTGACCTCTATTCTAAAAATCACCAAAGATTTACTATCTTGTCTTATGGTAAAGAGTGTTTTTAGTGGAGATGTTTCTGGTTTAGTAATGAACCATCAATATTGCTTCTATAAGTTACTTATGTTTCCTATAGGATTTTCGTGCGGTGTCGGGTTCTGCTGTTTCTTTTCCAATTTCTTCATCTCTTGGGACTTCATTATGTAGACTGTATTGATGACCCTTTCCTCTGCCTTGCCTGCTGAGGCCACTTGAGGCATTTCTAGGTATACCCTTTTATATTATCTCTTTTTGAAATTGCCAAGGTCACGTCTTTGACACAATCATCTCCAGCTCCTGTGCTGTGCTCTTTCTGACAGGGTTATCCGCATTGACTCTTTCATCACATTTAACCTAGTTCTCTCAAGCTAGTAACCCTTTGTCTTTTTCTTCTGTTTTTTATCTTTGACTTATTCTGCTTCTTGACATTTCAAAATGTGCACTGTTGCTTTCGAAGCAATAGGTGGTATTGACATACGATGCAAATACAGAGTTTCTTTTCATCACATTTAAGTGCGTTCGTTCTTTCTGGTTTCAGACTTCCCCCAACCCACTTCAATAAAACATTTGTGCATGTTCATGACACTTCCTCTACTTTCCAATAAAACTAAAGCTATAATTAATTTAGTAAAATTTTACAGATAATATGCAACTACATTTTCCATAGATATTCATAAAAATATCAAAATTCCATTTGATATTGCTCAATACTTCTTAGAAAATTATACTTCTCTCATCTTATTAAGTGATTTGACAGAATTATCCAGCAAACCTCCTATATTTATATATGGATATTGTGGAATATATACATATATAAATGTGTATAAATCCATACACATATAATAAGAGGTTTGCTGCATAATTCTATAATACATACTTTTAAAAATATTAAGATAAGGATTCTCAAAGATGTAGTTTTGTGGCACTTTAACCTTTCTAAAGCAGAATTACAAACTAATGTTTATGAATTTGCCACACTTTGAGATATGCAGACTTGTACATTAATGATAATAAAGTTTGCCAGCTTTAATAAATTAAAATGTGACTAAAAATTAGCTAAAATTTAGTGGACATATCACTAAACTTAGCTTTTGTTATTTAACAAATTTTATTACTATTATCATACTTTATGGTAATAAAAATTAGGTACAATTTGATGTACATTTTATGTACTTTTAACAACTTATAAAAAATTCTCTCTAGTAATATTCAATTTACTGTCATAGGAATTAAAAGAAGTGGGTAAAAGTGATTATATTAATAATTTAATGTATTTTACTGTAATCCACATTTGCAAAAACAACAATCAACATTCACAATTTTGAAAACAAAAAAGAGCACAAATATTAATTTAGGTTAATCCTTTTTTAGATTAAAAATATACAAATATAAATCTAAATATCTATCTAAACAGTCTGTCCAGCATCTGAGTTTCCATACTTAAAATGCAATGATTTGCCTTTTTTGTAATTTAAGTGGTAACATATTAATAAATGTTTTATACCCAAATACTGCTTATATGCTCTTTTTATCTATTAAAACTTGGAAAGTATGTGGTTTCTGCTGTGCTCAGACAGTAAGTATATTAAAAGCAAACGGATATTGATTATGAGATGTACAGAATTAGGATTAGGGCATTGAATCCAGTTTGTTCTTGTTCCACTCTGTGCAGTATAATGCAATGAACTGCAACCGTAGGGCACGTTCTTTCTTTAGTAGAAATAGAAAACCTTTAACTGCTTGAATTTCAACCATTTTAACGATTTTACTTTGAAAATTGGAAAATTTGATAAATGTCAAGAATAATATTCCAGATCTTTTATTATAGATTATGATATGTTCTTGAATAATATTCCAGATCTTTTATTATAGATTATGATATGTTCTTAAATGATGTTCTAAAAACTAACAAAAAGTTAAATTTTCTGTAGGCAGCCCAACTTCACAGCCAAGGACAGAAAGGACACATAATTCTTTGCAGTGAACTCTGTACACCCTGGTAACAATTTATTACTGTCAGTTTGAGGTTGAGTGAATATCAGACAGTGTTAGTGCAAATTCCATCTTTCACTTCTAAAGCT